>NW_021604564.1:31270289-31282436 GCF_004785775.1 Grammomys surdaster | reverse complement strand
TTTTCTTTTCTTTTCTTTTCTTTTCTTTTCTTTTCTTTTCTTTTCTTTTCTTTTCTTTTCTTTTCTTTTAAGTTGGGGACACTAATAACATGTCACTTAATCTCATCTGAGTATTTTGCAAATGTGGATTTTTCTACTTTAAGAAAAATGAGACAGAGAGATGAGACTGCCATTAGAGATGTATTAAAAGAAGACATAAATTAATGTTTAAAATGACAAAAGTTTATGTAGTGAAACTAAAGACAGTATAATAAATCCAAGTGAGAAAGATAGAGACAACTACACAGACATGGTAAATTAAGAGCATAGGGATCCTTTAATTTTTTCCTGGTGCCTTAGAGTGGGCTCATATCTTAGAATCTTTTGGGTTCTAGACTCATGGTTAAAGTGCATTATTTGTATATGGCAGAATATAGCCAGATATATTATGACAATTATGGTTGACTTATCCCTTCTTCAGGTATTTTACTTTAGGTTTATATAAATGTCGATTATATTGGTATATACATTTGAGCCATGGCCAGCATAATGGAAATTCCAAGTGTTTTGACAAGGAGACTGTGACTACTTTGTGGGGTGAATGGGTAGGGATGTAGAGGAAGGTCTAAGCAATCACAAACACAAGGTAGAGTCAGGACAAAATGCCACTACCTTGATTGCATCAATTGTATGCCTTAGATTTTTATTTACTTTGGAAGTTTCTAAGACAAAATTAAAGTCAAATAATTTGAATTTTAATTATGTCATTTTACATATGCAATTACTGCTTCGTTACGAAATGAAGAAACTTATATTATGTAATGAGATATATTTTATTTGTTCCCTCCATCAACATATTAGATATATAGTGTACATTTTATACCCTATTTAATTCTTTTGTTTCATTAAATTTTTACTGATTTACTTAACATCCCAATTTCAGCACTCACTCTAGATACCCCCGAAACAGCCCCTCTCATATCCCTACTCCCCTTCTCCTCTGATAAAGAAGAGACCCCTCACTGGTTTTTACCACACCATGGTACATCAAGTCACCTCCAGACTAGGTTTTTCCTCTCCAAATGAGTCCAGACAAAGCATCTCAGTTATGGGAATAGGATTCACAGTCAGGCAACAGATTTAGAGACAGTCCCTGCTCTAGTGGACAAGAAATGCTACTGATTCTGGACACTCATTTTCTTATGGATGAAAAAAAAAAGAGTCTTTAAAGTTAATTCTTCCTTCTAGCCTGTAAGTAGGGACTAAAGACGAAAACCATGTAGAAAATACAGAGAAAAACTTGATATTAGAACAGATGCTATCTTAACATATCCTCTGTGAGACTGATGTACAAGTATTTGATTTAGTTTTTAAACAAAACTACTACCTTATTCTCTAATGTGATTTCACATTATACTCATGGGGAATTTGCCTCATCTCTTATTTTGTACACCTCTTGCTCAGGTAGCACACTGGGAGGGAAAAATATCATTCATTGAAAATGTGAGTTCTGGAAGCCAAAACCCAGGAGATAGTAGTTTGCTTTACCTCTTTTGAAAATGAATACCAAACCTTTTCAATGCTCCAGATACTAAATAAATCCTTTAATGATTCATGACTTATATTCTAAAGATTCCCTCACAGTATTCAAGGCAATCAGACACATACAGATTCTCAAAAGTAGTTTTGCATTTTCAGATCGTGAAAAAGCTGGAGGCAGTTGGAAATGAATACTATATAAGTCCCAAATTCAGATAATAATGAAAGCTGTTAATATGCAGATTCAATTCAGAATTATAATTTATTTTTAACAAAACATGAGGCTTTTGCTTTGCAAAATTTAATTGCTCTTTTTTAGGTGTTCAGTGCACATCGTAGAAATACATAGGCTCCAGAGTGTTGTGTTGTGTCCACAGAAAATATTTGACTGTACAAATACCTACCTGTCATATGCACCATCAAAAAATGCAAAACTTATCTTGATATTCTCTACACAGAGGAAAAGTCAACCATATGGCCACTCCAGTTGCTTATTTATAGGTAAAATTCAATAGAACGTTTATGTTTCAAAGTTTGATATACAATTAGAAATACACCAAAATTTAAATTTATCCTTCCCAAAGTATTTATACTAAATGGTATATTCTGAATAAATTATCTTTCTATAAACTTCACATTAGGTTATGATCAATAAACAAACAGCTGAACTAGATTATTGCAGAGTGATGTGATAATAATGTATTACTTAGCCTCTCCTTTCCCTGTGCATTAAAGACATATACATGCCTTCTTGTATATGTGATGTGTATATCTTCCTGGATGCATACACACAAGGTGTTTGTCAGGTTCCTCCAGAGGCCAAACAAGAGTGTGAGAACCTGTGGGATGACAGAGAGTCACTTGATGTGAGTGCTAGAAACTAAATCTAGGTCTTCTTCAAGAGTAACAAGTGCTCTTAGACTCTGATCAATTATTTCCAGTCCCAAGACTTCCGATGAAAGAAAAAAACTCCAGAGGACAAATAATATGTAGGTTTATAAATCAGTGAATACTTTGATATAAATACTTACATTACAATTGATTGATTGATTGTTGATTTAATGGTACTGGGATAGACCTCAGACCTTAACCCTGCTGTGGGCAGTACTGCAAATCTCAACTCAACTTTTTTCTTTCTTGTTTTATTTTATTTTGAGATCAAATTTCACTAAGCTTGATTAGTTGACCTAGAACTTGGGAAACTTACCCCAAGTTTCATGTTACCAGGTTTGGTTACAAGTTTGTACCACAGGGACACTACCAGGACTAGCTATGATTCTAAATCTTAAGAAATAAAAATTCAGAAAACGATCACTCTACTCTGAATCAGTATATTTGTAGAAACATTAGAGCCAGGAGCTACTTGATAAAATAACTAATGATCCCAAGGATAGACACTCTCCATAACTAAACTCAACCTGCTAGAACGTCTGAGCCAGTGAGACTGCTCACCTTGTCTGTTGAGAACTCTGACCATCAACTATTTTGATTTCTCATATTGATTAACACTTTTAGTTTGACATGTTCATCTAAAAATTATATTTGTTACAGATTTCTAATCAAATAATATCATCCCTTGAAGAGATTATAAAGTTTAAAATATATATATATATATATATATATATATATGTATATATATGTATATGTCAATATATACAGAGAAATAATAAATACACATAGGCAAGCTCTGGGGGTTTGAATGAAAATGACCCCATAGAGCCATAGGAAGAAGCATTATTTGATAGGATTAGGAGGTGTGGAGTTGAAGTAATTGTGACCTTGTTGGGCTTTGAGGTTTCAGTTCAAGCCAGGCACATGACTCACTCTCTTTACCTGCTTCCTGCTGACTCAGATGTCAAACTCAGTTACCTCTCCAGTACCAGGTCTGACTTCATGCTGCCATGCTTCCAACCGTGATACCAATGGGCTAAGTCTCTGAACCAGTAACCTACCCCAATGAAGTGTCCTTTTTTTTTTTAAATAAGAGTTGCCGTGACCTTAGCGTCTCTTAACAGAAATAGGACATTAACTAAGACATAACAAATATATTTTATATATAAATATGTGTATAGCTAGTGTAAATATATGTATATATTTAAATATGAAAGTAATATATGAATGATGTTTCAGTAGGATTGTATGACCTAGTACCAAATATGTCCGAATTTAACACTGATGAGCCTGTCTGACAGTTTACTGAAGCTCATTCTGTCCCTGCTGGTCTGATTTTCACCTTCATTAATTTTGCTTCAAAGTCATGTGATAGCTGTCTCGGTTTTTTCCTGCAAGCTCCTTTCCAAAATGTCTTCACTGGATCCGAAAGTCCTCTCCATAACATGATAATTTATTGAATATTTTCCACCGTGAATGACAGGGCACAAAGCCGATGTGAACATCTGTGGCATTTGTTTATGTCAGACTCTCACTAACCTAATTGAGTGACTCTTGACTGAAGTGGGTCTGTTCACATCCTCTCTTGTAATAATTTGTAGTTAGGGCAGTGAAAAACCCAGCCTCCATAGTGAGTGATAGAACTCTGAAATGACAGAGTATTGTTATTCCATTATGGAGAAGAGAAAAGGAAAAGAAGAAAAAAGTTGTGTGTCAGAAGTGAAGCGATGCAGAAGACAGTCACCCTGAGGGAATCTCTGGTGCCTCTTGAGAGTGGTTCCTTCCAGGCCTTTGGTTCCATGAATATCTTATGGATATTTGTAAAGTGTTTTCATCTCATCTCAATGATGATGTAAGATGTAAATAGTCTTACCAATGTAGGTAAATAATTATCTGTATCCTTACACTGTCTTTCTGTATCATTTACAATTCATTCCTTAAAGAATGAATTCTAGAATATTTGATGTTTCAGCTTTGAGATACTTCTCTGAAGATTCAGAATAGCATAGGAAAAAACTTTTTTTTCCTGGAAAATGTAGCTTTACCTGCATGTCTGCACAGGATAGGTTGTGTAGGTTTTCTGCAAATTGACTTCTTGGACTAAAAATAATTACGCACATTGCTTAGCTTGATTTTATTGCTCATGGTTTTGAGTAATCCCTGCATATGTATGTGGGGAATATACATTCTTTTTCCTTCATGATGCCTTTAGAACTTAATTTTCCAATCTAAAATTTCTTTAATGTAATATTACCTTGCCAAATAAAAAATTAAAGTCACCTATGTTGAAACATTTGTATTCTAGTAAGTGCCTCAAAACATTTTTTTTCTGTGAAGGATGATAGACGTATGACTGTCCTCTGAAGTGCTATTTTGTGCTACAAGACTTTGACTTAATAAAAGATGCAGGTAGACCATTCTATGCTCTGCTTTTTCTTCCTAGGAAGAAGACACAACTTTCTTGAGGGAGTTTTCTTCTCTGTATCAGGAGGAAAATGATCTTATCACAAGTAATAAGGACTCAAAGCTCAGAGAAATTTCGAACACGTGCCAACAACACCCTTCCTACTCTGCTCTCCATGATTAACAAACCAAGTGCAAGACACCATGGCCTATGCAATTTTATAGCATATAATTGTTTTTCCAACATAGCAACAGCACATGGATGCTGGATTTTACCTACTGCATGGAGTTTCTCTTTCATTCCAAGACACTCATATCTATTAAAGTTACACTAACATGTTTGTGTTTTTCTTTGTTAATCTTTCTTAGGGTAACTAAATTCTCAGGCCCTTGCCTAAGCTCCGAGTACAGATTTCCAAATTTCTTTCTCTACAGTTATAACCAATACCTTCCATAAAATATTTTTTCTCTTTTCCCATAAATGAGGAAATTCATTTTTCCAAAATTCCTTTGTAATAACTCAAATTTTGTTTATTTGTGTTTGTTTGTGTTTTTTATTGTGTGTATTTGTATGTGTGTGTGCACAAATCTTTAGTCCCAGCACTCAGGAGGCAGAGGTAGAAATATCATGGTGAGTCTGAGGTCAGCCAGGGATACACATGTCTCAAACTCACCAATTCTAATCTTACACTCCAGAAACTAGTACAACTATACTAATTTCTCTGGGTTATTTTGTTGTTGTTTTTAATATGTGTGAATTGAAAGTTACATTTTTAGAATATTCCCTAGACTCTGAACTGGTCCCACTCTTAACATCTGGGTTCAAAACTATCCCTGTAACTATAGTCTTATGAAGCCGTAGAATGGGAGTCTCTTCTTCCTTCCTTTATTGTACTTCTTTGGCCATTTTTAACAAGCAGCACCAGTCCCACTAAATCATAGCTGGACTATAACTTTCTTCTGCCTACCTCCCCCAACTGTTTCAGAGCTCAAGAAGAATATGAACCTACCTTCTAACATATAACTGTGAACATTTTACAGAATTTTTTTGACCAAACCTAAGTATATATTACCTAGTTTACATATTTCAAATAATTCATTTTTGTCTCATGTATATTCATCTGAAATGTAACATCACCTCTTTTCTTAACAGCTTCTTTTCTTACCCAGAATCACTATTTATTTATACAACTTACAACAACAAATAGGGAGTATTATTTTTTTATCAATTCAATAATAAAAATATATTTCTTGTGGAGTTCAATATATCTTAATAATTATTGAATACTTGACCTATATAATGCCAATATAAGGTTTCCAATCTAGCTGGCTTTATCTAAGTATTGATCCTGTAGCTTATACTAGAAACATAGTTTTGAAATATGAACTTGCAGAAGTGTAACTACACTATTTTATAAGCATAAATGATTATAGTCTCAATGAGATAAAGTTAGAGATTTATTTTATAAAGATTTTCATGAAATTTTCATTCTATGCTTATTTATTTTAAATTTATCTCCAAGAAAATGACTAAGTGATATCTATTTTTAAATACAATTCGTAAATCATCAAGAATAATTATCAATGTCATTGTTACAAATGGGAAAATATGAAGAAAAACTTTGTATTGTGGTGTATAATATCTACTACTAAAACTTCTGTCTTGATTAATTTTAATGCAGTATTAAATAATTCAATCATATCATTAATGCAAATTAATAAACAACTTGTCATTGGATGACAGCATACATACTAAGTATCAATATATCTTATAGCATTTTATTTGTTAAGAAAGTAGATGAGAATTACTAAAATTATATCTCAACAGAGTAACTCTGCTGAATTATGTTATTCTGCTAGAAATAATGTCTTTGTATGGAAACCAAATGTCACCATAAAACTGCATTTATAATTGGCATCTCTTCATCTGTTGTTGATTTAATCTTCCTTAGGCATTTGATAATAAAGATAAGACTAGAACAAATTTCTTTGATATTCTTTGATGTTTTTGAGGTAGGAAGTGCTTTCAAATCACTCTCTGTGCAATCTAAATGCAGATAACGCATCTCTCAACTTGTCAGAATGCTAATTAAATGTAATAATAATTTTTAGAACCTGATCTGACACTAAGATGACCCCTGGCAATTTCTGGGTTCAAAAAAGAGGGGTTTGTTTCTATGAAGTTCTAATTTTTAAAGCCCACTGTGTAAAAATCAAACAATGCTGTCATTTGCTTAGAATAACACAAAACTAATATTTTAATTATTGTTCCTTAATTATTTCTAATTTCTGCTAAAGCTGAGTATATATCTTAAGTGTGAAATACCAGCATTAAATGATGATCAAGTAGTAATGGGGAAATGTATCATTATCTCAGAAAGTGCCTAACAATTTCAAGTTCTTTTGTGGTTGATGATGCTGTTGACTTTTTTTTTTAATATTTTCATGATGTTTACTGATTCAGAGTGGCTCTGAATTCACAACCAAATTCTCTCTTGACAGAAACAGCTGATTCCTCATAAGCATGAGGCTAACATGTAGTAAAAATGCTGTCAGCTTCTATGAGTAGTTTTCCAGTATTCAACTTCTTACTATAAAAAAGAAAATTATTTGTTTAGAAAGTAATATATTCTAGAATTACTGCTTAAGTCTTTTGTCTTAGTAATTTTTAATTTAACTTCATTTCTTATTATGATTTGTCTAATTCCTAAAGAGAAATTACATTATTATCAACAGGATACGTTTCATGCATCATCTAACACATTTTTTTCTATTTCACAAAATAAAAATTTTAAATGTTGTAACTGAGTATTATTTTCATGGTATTTTATAATATTTATTTTATTATTAAATATCAAGGTAGTCAGTGCCTCCACTCAGAAACCATAAGGAGTATATCTCCAGGAAAATATATAACGTCATTGTCCTTGAAGCATTGTGCAATTGTTACAGACAGGGCTTCTAAACTGAACCCTCCATTTTTTCTCAGTCCAGAACTGGAGATATAATAACATAGCAATCCCTTATACATTGTGTTCTGTAGCACAATTGACATTAAAGTAGAAAGGGTGCATGTGCACGTGTGTGTGGGCATGTGTGTGTGTGTGTGTGTGTGTGTGTGAGTGTGTGTGTGTGTGTGTGCAATCTCAGGAATCTTTAAAAACATGTTGTTTTCTGAATTACACTTGTCGAGTTTGAAATATCACCCTTGGCAAACTGAATGTGGAAAATATATGCTCCACAAAAAACAAATGAATAAAAATGGTATCTTGAGATCATATGGGTAGGTTTGAGAGTTCTTTATAATTAAGCAAATTTCTTTATCTTGCAAGATTTCAGGTCTAGTGAGATAATTGTCTCAGTGATGGCTACTCAAAGAAACCATTTTCAGTTTGCAATTCATGCTCTGGTTGCTTGCATTTCTAGCTTTTACAAACACCTCTCCGATTGTATTTCATGTAAGGTATCACCTGTATCAAACTATCTAACATTGGTTTTATTCACTTGACATGACCTAATGCAGTTGTTATTCTAGTATAATTTCTGTAACTTTTAAGGTAACTTACCCAATACAAACTTAGGTTAGGAAACTTTGTATTGGGCTTATAGGTCCAAGTTTCAGCCTGTCATTGTGGAAGTCAAGGCAAGAACATTCAGGATTCCACCCATCGTCAAAACCAGATAAAGACTAAATGCATAGTCTTTGTTTGCTTGGTCTCAGCTATTTCTCGCTTCATATTTATATTTTTGAAGATACCCTTTCTAGGAAATGGTATCATCCTCAATGGACTTGTCTTTCTATATCAATTGAAAATAAAGACAAACCCCTTTAGAGTTACCAATAGCTCAACAAGATCAGGATAATTTGTCAAGAAAACCCTCTTTCCAGGTTGTATCAAGTTGATAGTTAGAATGAACAAACACATTTAATTGCAGATGTGGCATTAAAAACAGAACTTTAAGCTGATCCTTTCTGGAATTGAGTTATGAGGGTATTTACTTAAAATGTACTTGTTAATTCATTGCTGATGGGGGAAAAGACACAAAATATATACATTAAAATGTAACATTAGATTCATATATGATGAGTAGAGTCTGAAGCATGACGTAACTAATTCTAACTGTCATAGAGAAAATGTTAAGCTCTCACATTAAAAACTATTATCTGAAAGCTGAATAATCACAATATAGTGTTGGAATTATATGCATGTATTTTGCCACAAGGCAGACATGGCTAATGATTAAAGTCCAACTTTAATCATGTAAATGGAGTAAAAAGAATGAAAGTTGAGTGAAATTCCTTACATAGTTTTGAGGATATCTACCTTTCTTTTCAACACCAGGCTCTGGCTCTGAAACTTCGTATATATCAAGCATCCATTACATTTTATAATAGTAACTGCATATACCAATCCTTTGTAATAAGTACAATAAGTTCCAAGTTATCTATATAACAGACATTAGTTATTTGCATAAAGGATCTTTTAAGGTAACTCTTGTTAAATATTTCTGTTAAAGTGTATCTTATATCTGACACATGTTGAAGAATTCATGGAAACAGTTGAGTCCTCATGCCGATACACCTCTGAGGATGTTTCTCTCATCCTCTGTAAAGTGATGAAGCTGTTTTTATCCATGTGATCTTGTTGACATCTGACACTATCCATTGAGCCCAGTCATAGAATGATGAGATGAACACATGTGCTCTTTATACAGAGAAACAAAAACCATTGCCTTTCTTTCCCCCTGAAGTGTTTTCTCTAGTATTCTAAGTGAGTTTCTGAATGAACAGAGACAGTTTCTCTATAGCTGAAATGTACTAGTCTCTTGACCATAAAGGGGCTGTCTAGTGTCATTCTTTGTTAGACAGTAGGAATTCCAAGTGTAAAGTGAAATAACTGCTAGACCTTTGCCATCTATCTACAAGATACTGATAACATCACATGAAATACCTGTTCCTAGAATTAGCAGAAAATTCTTGTTGGTTGAAAAAAATAACTACCTTTTGTATTTAGTATACAAGTCCTAGGAGTGTTCATTCATGAAAAGGAACATTCTAGTACTATGGTTATACATGTCTTTCTAAGTCCTGGGATATCAAGGAAGCCAAGACCATGCAAGGGAAGAGACACAGAACTCACATGGATTCAAACTCACAATATTGTGTATCTTTAAATATCTCTAAATGGTCAGGAGATATATTAAGGGAATATAAAAATAAGTACTTGGTTTAATCATTTTGCAGGGTTTTTTTTTTATACTTTTTAAATTCAAAAGACAAATAGATATGACTCTGTCAGTCATCTGAAGAGACAAAATGTTGTCCGTCTTTATGCAGAAGACCAAGAGATCATCCTAGATTTGGTTTCCACTCTCTAGAACTATGGAAACTTAAAAAATATGTATTACTTGTAAAGCATCCAGAGTACTACACTTTGATATAGCAATTGATATTTACCAATACCCATGTAAGCAGGTTAGTTAAAATAAAGATAAATAAGATTAAGTGATCTTTTACTGTTAACTATTGCTCTCTATAAACATGCTCAAGAAATGGGATGTATTATCTCACTTCCCATTGCTTAGCAACTTGCAATTCTCAAGGTACTTGAGGCCAGATTATAAGGTTCAATTACTTTAATATATTCTATAAGTTTGGAATCTGAAGACTGACATAAGGAAAGTTTTACCAATGTATAAATTAAAAAAATATTTAATTTACTAACAAGTATAATAACCACCTTTTGTATTTATTATACAAGCCCTAGGAGTGTAATTATACTTGCTAATTATTTTTACATGTATTTATATGTTTTAGGTACTTCAAAGTAAAGTTTCATGATGTGTAGACATCTTATTTCAAGAAAATATATATATTTTAAAATTCTTTATAAGGATAAATTAGAATAAACTGTTTCTATTTAGGTTGTACCCACAATTTAAATACATTTCTTTCTCTGTATTTTCATGGATAAAGTTTTTGCAGTTCCTAGTGAGTTTGAATAATCATCTAGGAAAAAATTATTAAAAGAAGTATTTCCAAGAAAACACTCCAATATAGCCATACACGTTCAAGTGTCTACTTCTCTTTGTTTAAAGATGCCTACATCAAGTGTTTGCACCATTCTCTGGAGGAGTAGTCATTTTTAAAAGCTTCTGTTTTCCTCCTTAATAAATATAGCATACCATTTTTCTCCTAGGTAGCATTTTTTAATGTGGCTTCTAACTAGCAATATTTTTGGCAAAACAATCTTGAGTGTAACCCTTGCCTTTAAAAATGCGTCCTGACAGTATATATTTATTTCTATTTTTATTCTAGTCTCTTACAATCTTCATTTCCTAAGTCACCAAGGTCTTCCCTGAGCCACTTGTTAATGTCTCTCTGCTGCCTTCCGCCCTATTTCCACAGAATATCACACTTCTGTTCTCATTGTGTCTATATCTGTTGAATCCAACCTGTATTATTGCCCCACTAAAGTCTGACAACCTGTCCTTACAGCCTAACACTTTCAATCCTTGTCCCAAATTCTGATTCTGTTGCCTTCTGCAGCCTGAAGTCCTTTATAATGAAGTTGAAAGATTCATGCCATTGGTGACAGCTGGCAAAATCAAAGAAAAACACATTTCCATAATTATACTCCACAATCCTTTTAAAAATGGCTGCTTTCAAGAAAAAAATTTACTTTCTTTGTTATGTGATTTTTTTCACCATCAAAGTTAAAGATTCTGTTGTTATTTGACACCTGAATATCATGTTGCACCATAGAAACATTAGGAATCAAAAATCTCCACAATTTGGTCTATCCTAAACACACTTGGCTTTATGTGACTATAATGAGATGATTTATTCTGATGATTTGCTATTTTTGGTGTGTGTTCAATTAGGAAAGTAGCTTCATTTTCTTTGTCTGAAAGGAAGTAATTGTTTCATTTTTTTGTCAAAAGAGACATTGATGAATTCAAAATCAAAGTTTTATCTACTTTAAAACTTGAGTACATCAGTCTTAAACACAACCACAATAACTTCATTGTAATAAGCATCAGAATCTGCGATACTGTGTCTTTATAGTTCTGTGCTTTATAGTATATATAACAAATTGTCAAATGCTACTAAACTACACAATTACAGATTTCCTCACAGGAGTATGGCCCTATTGTTACACTTACACACATGTACACTACACAATTAGAGATTTCCTCACAGGAGTATGGCCCTATAGTTACCCTTACACACATATACACTACACAATTAGAGATTTCCTCACAGGAGTACGGCCCTATTGTTACACTTACACACATGTACACTTGAACTCATTTGTTACCCTTACACACATG
>NW_021604564.1:31238846-31270279 GCF_004785775.1 Grammomys surdaster | reverse complement strand
TGTACACTTGAACTCATTTGTTACACTCACACACATGTACACTTGAAGTCATTTGTTACCCTTACACACCTGTACACTTGAACTCATTTGTTACACTTACACACCTGTACACTTGAACTCATTTGTTACCCTTACACATATGTACACTTGAACTCACTTGTTATACTCACACACATGTACACTTGAACTCTTTTACCTATACTTAAAAACACACATGCATGTTTACGAAAATATACAAAAATAAATTATATAGTTTTTTAAAAACACGAAAATTCTGTTAGACCTTATGGGACATGTTTGTCATCACTGTATTACTGAGGTTGAAGTGGTGGGATTGTAAACTCAAGGACAATTCCAGCTCCATTGCAACACTGAACTGAAAACTAAGGGTTCTTTGGAAAGTCAGTTGTATTGAATAGTGTTGGGGCAAACACAGGAAAAAATATTTCATTGAAGTAGACAAAGGCAAAAGGATGTTTTACTAAAGAAAGCACTTGAAAGGACATGATGAAGGATTCTTTGCTAAGGACACACTTCTGTATTGGTCTCCCTTACATTGTATAGTTGAGCGCTACTTGTTGGGACTCCATAGAGAGAAATGCACCAAAAAAAAAATATTCTGGTGGTTTGTTGGCAACTTCTTGCCACTTCTGCAGACTTAGGCCAATTGGCAGAGTAATGTCAGCTGATACAGACTCAGGTGGAGTTTTGCTAAGACAAATTTTTGTGCTAAGGCTAGACACATGATGAGGCAAGACCCGTGAAGGATGATGTTTGGAGGGAGTATACAAAGAACTGAATGGACTGTGAAAGGGACTTGCTTGCATAAATGTGCAATGATTTTTGGTCTCACATCTTCCATGATCTTTGATGTTCAGAGAAAGGCGCAGCAAAGAACTCCTGCCATCTCTTTTTGTCTTGGGTCCTCCTGCTGACGCAAGCCTATTTGACTGAGGCCTGGCTGTCTCTGATAGGTCATGTCACATTTGCTGATTTGTATTTGCTAAAGGGACTCTACCCAACTTGACTTCTGGTGTCTCCGTGAAGTCTTTACAAGTGCATCAGGCTGCTGTTGCTGTCTTGTGAACAGAGCTTCTGATTCCCTGATAACACAAATGGAATTTGCTCTATTTCCCCTGTATCCTTTATTTTCAACTACCTCTGCAGTGTGGTGAACTAGAAAGGAGGATAAAGCATTTGAGAAATGTTATTAAAAGTAGGTCTTTGAAACAATTAAAACTACACAAAACCCTGTAACAGAGCATACACACTCAAACACACACACTCACACACACAAACATACATGCACACATGTGCATACACACACACAAGTATACACAAACACAGCTTATTAATACTGCAAAAAGATCAACCTAATGGTGGTAGAAATATCTGCAACTGATGCAAGTGACACATCTGAAAAGGCTTTAATATCTAAAATATTAAACTGATTTTTATGGTTCAATATGCTACTTTGTTTTGTTTTGGGTTTTGTTTTGGGGAGGGTTCAAGACAGGGTTTCTCTGTGTAGTCCTAGCTGTCCTGGAACTCACTCTGTAGCCCAGGCTGGCCTCGAACTCCAGAGATTTTCCTGCCTCTGCCTCCCAAGTTCTGGATTAAAGGCATGCGCCACCACTGCCCAGCTAGCTAATATTTTATATATGTGTTTATTTGAAGATTCTATGTTTGTTATAAAAGATGGATAAGGGTGAAAATTATTTTTAAAATATAAGTTCTGTAAATTTCATAGTGCGTGAGATTATAAAAATTCAAATATTTTCTTTCTAAATTTGGAAGCAAACAACTGTGATTCATGAACATTTATAATAATCTTACTTTAGCAACTCCCACGGAAGTAAACCAATGTATAGGCATCATTACCATAGTCCAGGTGGGGACCTAATATCTTCTGAAAAATAGAAACAAAATATTAAAAGGATATAATGCTGAAGATGATTGTAGTGTCTAAACTGAAAAAGTTTACTGTGAGATAAAGGATGTGAAAAGATGCCTTTTCATTAGAAAAGTCACTTCCAGGAAACTGTAGAGGATTTTGCTGTAAAGAGAATCCCTTCCATGTTCATTCTTTACTTTCCATTATTCTTTGTGTTTTATGAAGGATCAAAGAGATTTCACATGACTCTTAATTGTGAATCTATTTTATAACATATTTTACATAGTTACTCAAAAAGTCTAGTAGTGAAAATAAATATAAATTTGCCTTAGATAAATATCTTTATACAGTTTTCAGACTACTAGAAGTATTTGCTGAAGCATTAAAATAATAGACATGACACTTTTTGTGTTAACTTTATCTAAGGAGATGTGCACAAATAACAATAAACCCTTGTTAGCTCCATATGATAGACCAAAATAAGGCTTATAAAAAGTCAAGTTTGGTGGATCAGCAAAGTTATTAGGTTTCCTTACCCAGCATGGATGAGGGAATATATAGAAAATTGTGAGTGCAAAGTGTCATCTCACCATTGATTACAGCTTCATGGAAACTGGAACATTCACTCAACCCCTCAGTTATTAAGGTTCTCTAACATCTCCTAAGACTGCTTGACACTGGAGTAGGGTGGAGTTGGATAGAAAAGAAAGAATAATGGCCAGATTGTAGGATGAATATATTTATATTCACTTCCAACCCATGAAGAATCACTCCCTCTCTCTCTCTTTAATTACAAAAAAAGTTATCTGTAGGATAATGAATACACACACACACACACACACACACACATATATATACATATAGTGGTAAAGCAAGACTACAAGTTTGGAATTAGACAAAATATTAAACTGAAAACCATATTATTTGTGCAAATGACATTAGGGTTAAATAAAAATATACAAAATATAAGATACGATAATTTTTTAAAAGGATAGTTTCTGACATAATATTATACAAAAAGGAACCTCAAAAGATGCTATTGAGTTCATTTTATTGTTGAGAAACTACTGTTGGCAAGTGAGTCCACCATTAAGAATAGTTTGTTTTTCACCACATAAACAAATAAAGGTTTGATTATCTCATTAGATGTATAAAAGGCTTTTGACAAAATCCAATACTCCTTCATGATAAAAGTCCTAAAGTGAGTAGCAATGCAAGGAACATACCTTAATATAATAAAGACAGCATATGGCATACTCATATCCAATATCATCTCAAATGGAAAGAAATTCAAAGCATTTCCAGTAAAACAAAGAACAATGCAAGGTTGTTCATTGCCTTTATACCAGTTCAGTATGCTCCTTGAAGTCTTAGCTCAAGCAATAAGACAACTGAAGGAGCTCACAAAGATACAAATTGGAAAGAAGTCAAAGTATCTTAATTTGCAAATTACATAGTAGTATATATAAGTGGCCTTAAAAATTCCACTGGGGACATACTATAGCTAATAAACACTTAGCAAAGTAGCTGAATAAGAAAATCATCTCACAAACATTAGTAGATCTCCTATATACAGGAGACAAATGGACTGAGAAGGACATGAGGGAAACAACACCTTTCACAATAGCCCCAAACAATATAAAATAGTCTGGGGTCTCTAAGCAAACAAGTGAAAGACTTGTATAATAAAAATTTTAGAACGTTGAAGAAACTGGAAAAGATATCAAAAGATGGAATGATCTCCTATGCTGATAGATCAGTAGGATTAATATAATAAAATGGTCATCCAACCAAAAGCAATCAACCAATTCAACGCAATCCCTATCAAACGTCCAACACAGTTGATATTTTGAAAGGAATCTTGAAACAAAAACATTCAGCTTTATATGGAACCATAAAACACCCAGGATATCTAAAACAATCCTAATAGAAGAAATGATACAATTATCAACAACACATCAAGTTATACTCCAATGCTATAGTCTGTCAACAGAATTGAATTGAAGGCTGAGACTAATGGACAACTCATTTTATATAAAGAAGTCAAAAATACCCTGAAAATGTGTCTTCAACCAAAGGTGGTGGACATAGCTGCATATAAATGAATCCAAATATATCTATACAATCACCCTGCATAAAACTCAACTATAAATGGATTAATAACCTCAATATACTGATAAAAGAGAAAGTGGGGAGTGACATTAAAAATTAATTTGCAAGATGGAAGAATATTAAATTCAATAATCAAGTAATAATCTAAGCACATCACAAATTGTTGAAATATTAGTGGTCTTTTGGGCTTCTCTGACATGTTTATCTTTCTATTATTAAAAAAGAGCTTATGAATATTATTTACATCCAACTATAGCTTAAAAATATAATACCAATAATCATAGAAACAGGTAAGCATGTTTTAGAGACTAAGACATCTATTATTTGAGATGCTTCCAGGGGCACACGCTTGTAACTAAAGCCCAAGAAAAATAAATTACATTTTTTGTAGACAAGTGTAGGGATACTACATAAAATACAAATCTTACTGATTTTTCAATTATAAAACTGATTTCAAATGACAGTGCAAGCCAAGCTGAATTTCCAAGTGATGAGATTATTTCCAGACATACTAGACATACTCAATGAAGCTTTAAAGCATTATATAATATAACAGTAGCACAATATGGCTGCATAGATTTTGTTAAGGATGTCTTTTTGATGATTTCATCAGAAAATAATGTTTGGTAGGAGGAAACCTTCTCGAACCATCAATCTTTATTATCCTTTAGCAAATGTAGGTTTCTTAGAAATATTCAAACCTAATGAACACATTCCCTTTGTCTCTCATTAATTCAGAGACATCCTCAAATTTCCTGGAAAGTTTGCCTGGGGAACAGAAAGAATATGAAATGTAACTTCTTATACAGGAAAATTTAAATTATTTACATTCTAGGAATGAAAGACATTGGCAACTGGCCCAAGGTATTTTTGTTGTCCCATTAGGATCAGGTTAATATTTCAATTACCTTCTCTGTCTGTCTGTACTGCAATTAGATATAGTTATTAAGGGTATTGTGATAAATACATCTATTCCTTTGTGATGAGTTCAGGAGTCACATTAAGACATTTATGTAAATTGTACCCACATTTTTGCCAGCCAGGTATTTAGTACTTGTTATTCTAGTCTATCAGAGTGGCCTTCCTGACTCCAGTTCCATCATAACTGCTCCACAGTTACCATATCTGGCTAATCACGTACTAAGGAAAAAACTTATAATGCATCTTTATTGTTCTTCATACAGACAAAATTTCTTCAGAACAATGTCTGCAATATAGACCTTGAAAAATTACATGTATTGTTTCTGAAAGGCAGGGTGTCTAGATACTCTTCTGATGTACCCTTAGATGGGAATGTCAAATTGTTTGCTACTGTTCACTATACATGATTTCTAAAGATGTATCTACATTGGCTATAGTCACACTCTTGAGTCTTGATATGAAACAGTGTGTACAATTTATTTTACCGCTTTAATATGACTTAGTGTTGTTTTATCATTTATTTTGTATTAGAAATAAATAAAAATAGTTCCTAATGATCAGAAGACTAAAACTCACTGAAATGGGAGCTAGAGAGATGGCTCAGAATTTAAGAGCTCTCCCTGTATAGCATAAAGTCCTGAGTTCAAATCCCTGGAACCATGGAAAAATCAGAGTATATCCACATGTGCCTATGTTGCCCATACTGTTGAGGGGATAGGTAGAAGGCTGGCTCTGGTTTGCTGTCTATCAGCAAAACTAAAACTTGAAAACTCTGTGTATCTGTGAGTACAGATGCATCTGCATATACATATACAATACATACATATATACATAAATACGTGTGTGTTTGTGTGTGTGTGTGTGTGAAAGAGGCAGAGAGAGAGAGAGAGAGAGAGAGAGAGGTAGACAGAGAGAGAGAAACTGATAGGATATAGGTAGATTGATAGATATACATAGATATTATGTGTGTACACATAATATTCATATATAGTACTAATCAAAAACACTAAGAAGAATAGTTAAGAATAGTTTAATTAACTTATCAAAAAACTTGCACATTTTGATGACCTGGTAGGTAAAAACTACATGGAAATATGTATCTGCAGTTCTCCTAACATATTAGATTTCCTTACCTGAGTACTGAAGGGATAGTAACCATGGGTATTTACTGTATGAATGCTGTGGGTAACGGTGTGAATGCTAGGGAGTAATATCTTCAGAACCTTGTTAATACTGAGAACTGGCTAGATTGCTCACCTGATGGGATTGAGAACTATCTAGAAAACATACCTCAGGGCATCTGTGTGTAGTTGTTTCCAGAAATTAAATGAGAGGTTCAGAATTACCACATAAAGAGTGACTCCCTGTGATGGAAAGTCACAGAGTTGAAGTTCTACTGTAGACATAGTGCAACCTGGATCATTGGTGAGAAATCTAGTAACTGATATTTCACAGTTAGTATTACATTCTTTCTTGCCTCACATCAAATTCAAATATCTTTAATTTTTTAGAATATTTCCTGTTCTTAGTTTCCAACAGGTGTTCAAACATCTCAGCCTCCTTTTTCACTTTCAATCTCATCAAAGTGAATTTCTTCCTGTTTTATTTTTTCAATTTAAAAACAATGTCCATTAACTTATTAGCAGTAATAACTCACTTACATATTTCCCTTGATAGCTACCTTTTCCATAAATTTCTTCTCAAACATGTGAATTTTCATGACAGTTCTGAGGTAGTCAAAAATGCTAAATAACTGTGCATTTCATAATAACTTTGAATTATACTTAATATCATGCTCCATTTGTAAATTGGATATTATAATATTGTCTTAATAACAATGCTTAGTGAGTCAATAATTACCAAATGTGTGATCCCTGCTAGTTACAAACTTTGTAATTTGCTTATGTAAATGGAGGTTAAATCATTAACCTTGGTGTTTACCTCAAGATTGCAAATGGACTTAACTTAGGTTGTGAAGAGAATCCAATGAGATAATAGAAATGAAAGTAATTTGTATAGTGTATGAATCTCTGTGCATGGCACTCATAACTTGAAATGTAAAATCACACATTCTACCTTAAAAATTATGAAAAATTTAAGTATGAAATATTTTGAAAGAGGCAATGAACATGTGATTTTCTGTACTCTTCCCTAATTTACTTGTTCCTTTTCTTATTTTATTTTTTAATTGAAAAAATTAAATACAATATATTTTGATAATATTCATTCCCCCTTATTTTGGATCCCTTTTAATTTTTTTGAAGATTATCTTTGTTTTAATTCATACATAAAGATGCGTGACTGTCTTATTACCACATGTGTTGCTGTCAGCAGAGGACAAAAGACAGTGGTTGATCCATGGGTTCTGTAGTTACACTGTAGTGCAAGCAACTGGTGTGGCTGTGGGGAACTAAAGAATCTACTGAAAGAACAGCAAGTGTTCTTTATCACTCAGTCATCTCTCCAATATCTTCCCTTTTCTTCTCATCCTCTTCCCTCTTCTCCCATCCTTCCTCCTATCCTTCCCCCTCCTCTTCCTGATTCTTCATAATATTCATTGTCTTCTTTCTTTGTTTCTTAATTTTGTAAATTTTGGTGTTTAATATTTGTTTTCAGAAAGACACATTTAGTTTTTTCACAAAATAAATGTACAATATTTATTATGCTATCTCATAAGTTTTTAATTAATTCATTCTTTTATTTATTTGCATCTCAATTGTTGCCCTTCACAGTTTCTTCTCTCAAAAGTTCTTCCTCCCATTAGCTCCTCTCCTTCACTTCTGAGTGGGCACCTTTCCCTGGGGCATCACTCTTCCCTAGGGCATCAAGCCTATACAGGATTAGGTGCCTCTCCCACTGAGACCAGACAAGGCAGTTGTCTGCTACATACATGCCTGGTGCCTCAGACCAGCCCATAGATGCTCTTTGGTTGTTCCTAGTCTCCAGGAGCTCTCTTGGATTACTATTCAACTACGAAAAATGAGGACAGCATGAATTTTGCAAGTAAATGGATGGAACTAGAAGATATCATCCTGAGTGACGTAATCCAAATCAAATGTATGAAATAATCATGGAATACAGCAGGAGGGAGGGGGCCATGTTGGAGAAGGAAGTGGGGAGAAAAAGGGGCTAGGATAAGGTATAAAAAGAGACAGAACACAAGTTCAGAGAGCAAGGAGAATGAATGGAAATATGCTGCTGCCTGGGGTAGAGGCTGAGGTGTGGAGAAACCTCTAGAAAGTCACAGAGACCTGGGAAGTAAGAGGTTCCCAGAAATCAATGTGGGTGACCTTAGCTGGTGGGGAGATGGAACCTGAAGACATTACCTCCAATAGTTAGACAGGGCCCCCTAGTGGAGGGATGGGGACTCCAATCCAGCTTCAAATTTTTGACCTAAAATTGTTCCTGTCTAAAACAAATGCAGGGATGAAAATTGATCAGAGACTCAAGGAATGTCCAACTAGTGACTGACCCAACTTGGGATCAGTCCCATGGGTGTGCACCAAACCCTGACACTTTAATGATGTTATGTTGTTCTAGCTGACAGGAGCCTAGCATAGCCATATCCTCTGAGAGACTCTTCCAGCAGCTGACTGAAAGACATGTAGATACTAACAGCAACCATTGAACTGAGGTCAGGGACCCCTGTGAAAGAGTTAGGGGAAGGATTGAAGGAACTGAAAGGGACAACAACCCCATAAGAAGAACAACAGTGTCATCTTTTTTCTTAACAGACAAACAAATCCAAAGACTTTCTTTCTACATATGTATCTTTCTTACTTAATTTTCAGTTCATTTTTGTTTCATCATACATTTTCAAGTACTTCTGCTGGTTAGTCTTTGTCAAAACACAGTCACTAGAGAACATTAATTCTGGAATTGTCTCTGTCAGAAGGTCATGGTGATATGTCTGTGTGGCACTTTCTTCATTCATGATCAGTTTGGGAGATTATACAAGAGCAAGCTAAGTATGTCATGAAAAGAAAGCCAGTAAGCAGTGCTCCTCCACTGTTCCTGTTTTAGGTTCTTCCTTGGCTTCCCTCAATGATGGACTCTAAACTACAACAATAACCTCTTTCTCCAAAATTGTTTTTGGTAATAGTGCTTATCACAGCAACCAAAGCTAAGCCAGAAGTGAAGTTGGTATACTAGAGTTGGTATTATGTGGCTATGATAGACCTGGCCATATTTTCTCATTGTTTTGTTTGTTTGTTGTTTTGTTTCGTTTATTTGTTTGGGGGTGGATATCATGGCATTTCAAACTTTGGAATTACTTAATTTCTACGAATACCTTCTTTTATTCATTTAGTGAAGATGGGCATGGAAATTGTTGCAAAGGAGCAGTATTCTCTGTCATAGAAATTACCTGAACACAGAGTTTAGGATATTGACTTACAGTATCAGTGATGATGTTTGAACTAGCGCTCCTGTGGGCACTAAGCCATTTGCATAATGTGCTCTCAAATATACTTCTTTTGGATGTGATTTGATATATTTTCATGAAGAACATGATATTGGGCCACCATCATGAATTTGGGGTGCAGACATGCATGGTTTGCCATACTCAGTTGTCTCCCTAAGGGATATGTTGAATCTAGAATTTAGTGGGGTGAGCCACATTCAAAGCAACACTTTTCTAATATGGGATTCTCAGGATACATAGAGTTCAGAGCACATAACACTATTTTGTAGTGTCAAACAAATAATTTATCCTAGGATATCTGTATGAAGAATATAATGTGCAAAGCGAAACTCTGTACGTTTCGAATTCAATCTGTGTTGATGGGGTCAAACCTTGATTACTCTAATTATTAGCTGGGCAATCTTGAGCAATTTGCTCAGATGCTCTAAGGTCTTGTTTCCTCATCTAGAAAATTGGGATAATCATAGAGTTGGCTGGTGGGGCTGTTGTAAGGATACATTAAGTGGATTTCTCTGCAGTGTCCCTTGTGCAGGATGTTATTACGATTGCCATTGTTAATGGTAACATTAAACCCAACTCCAGTGTGGTAATAGAAGGGAGTTTACAATCATCTCACACACATACTAGGCAGGTAGAAAGGTTTGGGTACCTTAAGGACATTGGGAATTCTCTCTTTAGAAGGACAGTAATTGGGACAAACCAGGGTAGAACAAAACTGAATATTTATTTTTAAGTTAGGGGAAGTATGTTTAAAGGGAACTGTGCCATAAATTAGAATCTTCTAGAAGGAGAACCCAGGGGAAAGCAATGACAAAGCCTCAACCTGTAGGAAAAATGTGAATAATACTGAGTGGTTGCTCTAAGTTGCTGCAAACAATCATGAAGTAATTCAAAGAAAATATAGTTTTATTTTTTACTTGAAAGATTTGGGTATTAAACTGAAAGTGAACAAATTGTTTTTCAATGTTTCTTTCAAAATAAAATATTTTATTGGGAAAAGATAATGCTTTCCATGACCCCCAGGTTTTCTTTTAATTATATTAAATAAATAAACAAAGATTATTTAAAACCATTTTGAATGGCTAATTTGAGAAACTGATAAATGCTTTACTCAAATAAATTAAGTAAATGTTGCATTAGAATAGGAAGAGCTTAAATTCTGTAGGTTCTAATCAACCTCTTGCCCTCTAGATACCTGTGAATCTCCAAGGCTTATACCCCAGTACAGCTCAGCAATTCCTGGTCCTTTCCTTGTTCTACTTTGGGTTCCAGGGTTGTATCATGTTGAAAGACAGCCTGCCAAATGACAAATGTACTTCTCCTTTTTCTAGAGTACTGCTTGTGAGCCATGTTTATACACAGTGTCTCTACAAGATATTTAGGGACTTGTGCTAAATAAGCCTCTTTACTTTCTCACACATCTTTCCATCTATCCTCCCATGCATGTGCTTTGGTATTAATGTTTGAGTTACAGGTAGTCATACTTTTCTTAGAGTTTTTTCCCCCAGTTGGCCTTTTCTCACTTCTTATGTTGATTTTATTGTGAATTTTCTTTCACTGACAGTATTTTTGTTTTTATTACACTAGGCACACCCTTAGTTCTTAATAATGTCCAACTTACTTTTTATCAAAACTCATAATAACAAAGTCTATAATCAAATCTTTACAATGATATTATTGTTTATTATATGTCCAGTCTATGATGAAAAATAGAAACGTATTCACTTTTGGGCACTAAGAAGTCTAAGGTTGAGGCTTAGACATGTGCATTGTTGGTTGAGTCTGTTCAGGACATTGCCTGATTGTATCCTCACAAGAGAAACGAGGTAAGATGTTTCTGCCTTGTTATATTATTAATTGCATTTATGAGAATGGAACAGTCATGTCCCAATACTGTTTAACTTATCAACTTGGAGATTAGGTGTATTTGGATTGGTGAGGGATCACATACATTCTCACCACAGTGACACTATTAGTGATGAATAAATACATTCTTTCCTTGCTGTAAGATTTCTTGTTCCATTAATGCTATGGCATGAACATTTCCCACAAATTTCACATTCAGAAAACTTAACCCCAATGTAATGGTGTGGGGAAGTAGGACCTAATAAGAGGCAATAGGGTTTGATATCATTAGCACAGGAATAGATTAGTATCTGAACAGTGTACTCATGGGTAAAATGAGGTCAGTGTTTGCCTCCTGGTTCTAGTGCTCTCTGACTCCCTCCTTGCCTACTTCCTATGAGATGATGATGTAGCACAAAGTTTTGTTTCAGGTGCTTCCCATGCTGTATCACTGAGAGTATTCCTTAATACACTTTTTATATTCTCTGATATTCTATAATAGAAATACAACACAGAGTAAGACAGGAAGTATATTTCTTGAATATAATTTTAAGGCCCTTTAGTCATTCCTCTTTTTAATTTCTCAGTGATAAAATATGTAAATGCTGCAGTCAAGAGAGTCCTTATAATTTTATATTCTCAGGTCATTTTGCCTACTAGCAAATATTGAGTGTATGTATTACTGTGTTGTTAGGATCTCCAAAAGTCACACCTTTAGAGATATGAATTTTATCATCTTGAGTTTTAAAATTGTATTCAATCAACATGTTTACTTATTGACTACTGGAGAGAAGTAGTTTCTGTAACTGTCTAAAAGAAAGCAGAGATTGTCTGATGAATAATTAAACAGATCTACCCTATAAATACATGGGAATCTCTTTTCTCTTTGAGTGTATTTGTGGTACCTCTTATGCATTTTATATGCTAGCCTATTTAAAAACTTAACATTATGAGAAAAGATGTTTAACTCATTGTTCAGGTGAATTGATGGCATGTAAGGGAAGTGCTCTAAAATTCTCAAGGCACAGAATGTGTCCAATTGAACTATGCATACCTCCAATCTAATAGGGTAGAAGTTTTCTAATAACCTGACATATGTGTAGGTGTGCAAATGTTTGTGTATGTGTGTACATGCAAGAGCAGATGTATTACACACCTGTGTGCCTATGTGGAGAACAGAAAGCCACATCTTCTGTTTTCATCAATCCCTCTTCACCTCATTTTTAAGACAGACTTTCTCACTGGTCAACAAGTACCAGGTATTCTCCTGCCTTTGACATTCCCATGCTTGGACGACTAACTGCTGGGTAGTCTTTTATATGGATACTGGCAGTCTGAATTTACATCTTCATGTTGGTACAGCAAACATTTTACTGACTGAGCTATCTCCCCATCATTAGACTTGACATCATCAAATACATGATTCTCCATATCATTCTATAGCATTTTAAGTCATTATGCCTTCTAGAGATTGCTGTGTCTTTCATACTTTCGATCTCCCATGCCACACTGCCATTGCATATGGGATTTGTACAAGACAGATTTTATTTCCCTGAGCTCTTATCAGCATCATTGTCACAGAACCACAGCTGATACTATTGAAGGATCAATGGGAAGGTAATGCTCTGATCTTATCATTGAATGTGACATAAGTAAAAGTAAAGGAATGGTTTTATACAATTGCTTCCTCAACATGCTAGACATTAAGTTTTCAAAAGTGATGAGGTGTTCATGTTGTTAGTTTCTGATAAATGCAGGCCAGTACATATCACCACATTGAGTAGGTCTGTGGTTTGCTATTTTTAGTACATTATGTGGGCATCTCTTCAGAAAGAAATAAAGAATTGTTAAGGCTGAGGACATTTCTGGAAATAAAATTAGTGTATATATCCCTTTGAGAGCATATGAATGTATGTCACCTGTAATATTTGAAATATTTCTCTGAAGTTGACAGGATCTAGTATTTAATTCCAGATCCACAAACATTTACTGAGTTCTTTGTGAAATGTGTGTGTGTGTGTGTGTGTGTGTGTATGCGTGTGTGTGTGTATATGTGTGACAGAGAGAGAGAGAGAGAGAGAGAGAGAGAGAAAGAGAGAGAGAGAGAGAAGACATTGATTACATTTTATTAGTAGTAAGTGAAGCCATTTTATACTCTGTTACAAGTGGCTTATTGGAACACCGATTAGAGATGGAAAAGAACACAACAGCATGGTACTTTGGAAAGTTGAATGTTGTGGCTGTCATTAGAGCACTGTGGCCATCTAGTGAGGCACTAATCATTTCTAGTATGCTGGAGGACAGGAACAATTGTCTCAATGCTAGTGATTGTTGGATGCCATTGACTTGGGACCCCAAACCTACTTTTAAATAGTGTTTTGTGAAACATGAAATCATTTATTTACAGACACATTGTGGATTTACTGTAAACAAACAAAACATATGTTTGAATCAGCAAAGCCCTTCAGACCTTCTACACTGCAGCTAAACATGGAAGCATAAGCCTGTAACTCTAGTACTTTGGAGTCAAAGGCAGGGAAATAAGCTCAATGTCTTTCTCTGCTACACAAGGAGTTTTATATCAACCAAGGATATAGAGGAGACAGTCTCAACAAATACCAGCACAACAGACACGTACAAGAGCAGTAACAAGCTATCGGCAATGCTTGGATCAGAGGCTGCCATTAGTCTAGGAATTCGAGGCCAGCTTAGACAGTATAGGGATGGAGACTTTGTTTCTCTTCAGATTAAATATTGTTTTGTTTTTATTTTTGGGAATATTTCACTTTTGCATTTTTAAAATTTAATTTGAAAAAGCATTAATTTTCATCTATTGCTTAAAATCTAATCGTATTTAAGATTAAAGCTATTATTTCTTACATTTTTTTCATTGATGTAATAGAATTTTAATATATCCTTTCACACTAAAAATACATCTGCAAGGACAGTTCTTTGTTTTACCCTAAAAGCCAACATATTTTACAGTATGAAATATTCAAAGGCAGTGGAGAGCAAAACTTTTGTTTCTTGCAGATTTACTGGATGAAACGACAGAGCGTGTGCACTGTTCATAAAGTCTTGATTACCTTGCCTGTGCAACATCTGGTTTCATCCCTGACTCTACATCTTATGTATTTTGATCTTATTTTCTCCCCATTTACCAAATTTGAGCCTGCAAAAGAATGTATTGATAGAAAGTCCTGATAGTGAGAGTTAGTCCCTTTTGAGTCTGAGTGTGAGGAGTCTCCCTTCAGCAGTTACAGGTTTGCATATGAAAAAGGGATGGGTGTAGGGGCTGGCTTGCTCAATATCCCTGCCTCCCTCGCTTTGCCATGAACTGAAACCGAGTCTGCTCCAACTAATACACCTACTCATTTTCTACTTTGCGGTAGCTTTTATGCTAAAGAAATATCTAAAGAACTCTTATCTCCTGGGAACAAAAAGTGTGTGGTGATATGTCAAAGCTGGAATTGTAAAATGTCTGTAATGTTTTCAAAGGGTGGGAACCAAGGGCACATCAAAAGGCTTAGTCCTTTTAGCTTCGACCACATATTGTTTGCATTCCTCTTCTCTCTATTATAATCATGTCTATTTGCTAAAAAGGTTATGCAAAATAAATTAGGCTTTTAGAGCACTGACAGCTTGGCCATAGAGAAATTCTTTCCTCCTTTTTTTCCTTTTTTTTTCTTTATATGTGAACACCTGCTACACGTTTAATGAGCTTTAAATTATACTTTACACCCATCTAACAAGAATGGATATTGCTCTTTAGTTATAATCAAAGAAAATATCAGAATGACTAGTTGCTATGAGTAACAGCTTGTCAAAAAAATGGATACTTCCTCCAGAAACAATACAGATAGATAGGTCCAGGTTGATAGATAGAAAATATGATTTATATTATGTTGAGGGTTATCAATCTTTTAAATGTTCTTGTCTTCTGTGATTTGGGAAGAATTTGTCATTGTTCTGTGGCTATGACTAGATTATTTTCTTCTGTTCTTATCTTTGTTCTTTTGGTCTCCTTGCTTCTTATAGGTCAGAGCAGAAAAATGAAGACTTCCATGGCAGTTTCACGGTTTCTGACATATTAAAATGAATAGGCTCTAAATAGAATTCAAAGAGACTCTTGAAACACTGAGATGTAATGTTAATTTTGATGAATTTATCCCTATATCCTGAATTGCATTTAAATTCTTATTTCAATGATATTTAGTTATTGCCAGATGTTATTTTAAAGGATATTTCGTATATAATAGAATGAAGGAGGAGGAGGAGGAGGAGGAGGAGGAGGAGGAGGAGGAGGAGGAGAAGGAGGAGGAGGAGGAGGAGGAGGAGAAGAAGAAGGAGAAGAAGGAGGAGGAGAAGAAGGAAACATTGACAACGAGCCACTAGGATGTGTCTATTGGCCTCTTGAATTTATGCACGTGATATTAGACATTGTGCTCAATCAGAGCTATTTTTTCCCAAAGTAATATGAGTGTGATGCCACGTCCTGAAATGTAAACTGCTTCTGTGACAAAGTGGACTGCTTATAAGAGTGGCCTGGTATGCAGTGTAGTCTGCAGAGTGGGCGGTGGGAGAGAGATCTGTGGGAGAGAGGTCTGTGGGAGAGTGGTCTGTGGGAGAGTGGTCCGTGGGAGAGAGGGCCGTGGAGAGAGGGCCGTGGAGAGAGGATTGTGGGAGCTGCCGTTGTAGAGTGAGAATGACACAGGTGGCTGTACCCTGTGAGTTTCGAAGATCTGAGAATCATCACAAACATCTGCAAACTGGACTATGTCCTCTGCTGAGTACATGATGTGGGGGAATAACTGGCTTTAAACTAAGGGTGGAGACAAAGAAGGGAGATAGGATTAATTTAGATGTTGTCTTTTAATCACTAATAAACTCTATAAGAACATCGAAAGCAGGGCACTGCTTATTACGCAAAGCAGAATCATAAATTACATGCCTTTAGCGTTTATATTCAGTTACGAATATAGAAAGAGCCAGGAGGTGGTGGCACACACTTTTAATCCCAGCACTCATGAGGCAGAGATAAGAAGATCTCTGAGAGTTCAAGGCCAGCCTGAAATATAGAGCAAGTTCTAGGACATCCCAGGACTACACAAAGAGAACTCTGTCTCTCAAACAAATAAAAAAAAAAAAGCCAAAAAACCCACAAACAAAATATAAAAATATTCTTTGAATTTGGGGGACCTTATACAAATTCTGCAAACAATGCCTTCATCCCAGGAAATATCCTAACGTGGTTTTCTTCTCATTCAGAATCTCGCTGCGCTGTGCCGCTTATAAAGAAAGGAGATTTAAATAACATATTTTAAAGTAGGAAAAGACATGAAGCTTTCTTCTTATCATCTGTAACAAAAACTTCAAAAGGACCGCTTAATTCCACAGCTCCACAATATGTCAGCTATCTATATTAATTATGCAAGTCATGTGAGAAGGAAAACCAGAGGTAGAACTTTCCTGAGCGGAAGCAGCCGTGAATGCTCCCTGTAGGCTTTCCAGAACTGCTCCTTCCACCCAGCACAGCTTCCGGTGGATACTGCCTTTGCTGTTTAAGTTTAGACAATAACAAAGCTAGCTCTTTATAATTAACATTGGCAATGTAGTGTACACATAGAGAGATTTACTTATTTACATTAGATATAATAACATCATTAATATACGAAAATATGTGAAATTATCCTTTATGCGGACTGATTTACCTTTCCTGAATTTAATTCACATGTAGCAATGTAAAATACTTGAATTAATATTTCCTCTTTTTTGTGGCTTTGTCAAAACTCAGAGGGGGGAAATATGTTAAATCTGATGAATGTATGCTTCCACATTTTGTAAGACACCCAAGTCAGAGAAGTTTTAATGTTTTCTGTTTGTTTGATTGATTCTCTCAGTAACTCTCTATGTTCACTAAACAGTATCCAAGTTTAACAGTGTGAAAGATAAAGTTTAAGTATAACTCTGACAAGTGTCCATTTATATTCCTTTATAGACAATTTTAAATCCTACATAGTTACATACCTTAGGAGAGGTTGATTTGCATTTGCCTTCTGTTAATTACATAATAATATGTAATTATAATATTAGATTTAATTTGGTTATTTATGTTTATTGATTCCTCACTATTTGTCAATTATAAACAATAATTAACTTGAAAATTACTGAAAAGGGACTAGAGAGGTGGCTCAATACTAAATAGTACATCCTGTGCTTACAGAAGACCCAGTTTCAGTTCCTGGTTTTCAAATCAGTGTTTCACAAATGCCTGTAACTCCAGTCCCTACATAGTTGGTGCACATAAACTCATGAAAGTACACACACACACACACACACTCAAATAATCACTAAGAAGTTCATTTCTTCATGAGTAATAACAACCAACTCCCTAGGTCTCCTTGAAAACTCCAGGGAATTTAGCACGGGCAGGTACAAGAGTCCTTTTTCCCTGCCCACTGTTTACAGCAATAGTAAACTTTCTTTTATATAGTCATTTACCTTATTTAATTGTAACAAAAGAAAAAGCTTGTAATAGAATATAATAGAATAAGAACGTCATACATTGTTAAGTTGTTCTAAGACAAAATACAGATTTTAAACTCAATATACACTTAAGGTCTAGATCTATATTTAATTAAAATGATGGATTAACAGTTTTTTATTTTTTATTGGATATTTTATTTATTTACAATACAGATGTCATCCCCTTTCCCCATTTCCCCTCCCTAGAATCCACTATCCTATACCCCCTCTTCCTTTATGCTTTTACACCATTTTGATTACATGCATGTATTAAGGTCAGTTCTAGGTTGAGGGTCTAGCAATACAATAGATGTAAATAGTCGAAGAACAAGCAAGACAATAAACACAAATAGTCAAAGAACAAGCAAGGCATTAAACTCAATTATGTCAACACTCCTGTGATCACTGTTTCTAAAGGCTTATCAGGATGACCAAAGTATCTGAGCCTACTTCCCTGTCCTAGCCCAAGGTCATTTTCTTGTCTGAAGCCTACTTCCACGTTCTAGCCTAAAATTTAGATTCCTGTTTGAAATTATTTCCTTGTTCTAGCCTAATATTTAGACTCCTACCTGAAATTACTTCTTTGTTCTATCCTAATGTCAGATTCCTGCCTGAAGCCTACTTCCTTATCCTTGGCCCATGTCAATTTCTTGCCAAGCAGCCCCAAAGGCTCTCCACCTCTCCCCCTTTTTTTCTTTCATTAACAAGACTGAGTATGTCTTAGGTCATTCTGACAAGAATGCCTTCCTTATCCATCATGGAATATGAATTATCAAAGCCACTGCACTTCTATCTTAGGTTGGTAAGGCTCTGTGCAGAATCTTACCCATCCTTGGCTTGCCAGTCAAACCTCAGAAATTGCATATATAGCTGGATCAGGCTAGCCCTCCTCGCCCTGGGAATACTTTTATTCCTGCCCATCATGTTAAAGCTTGTCTCTAACTTCATTAACAGGCTGGCAGCCAAAGTACATGACATGAAACTGATAATGGATGCCCAGACAGAGTTATTAATTTAACAGGCTAGCAATAGTGAACTTACAGAGAAGCCTAATGAGTCCTGTATTTTTAAGGGATATCTTATCTTTGTACATTTTCATTATTGATTTCAGCTTCATGACCTTTATGAGTTTCTATCCTACAATTAACAGGAAATGCTTCACTTCTAGAGAAGCAGTTATACATGGGTACTAAGAAAGAAGCTCACTGGAATCCAAATAGATTTTTGGAAATATGAATCCAGAGAGACATTTGGCTTCAAGAATTGATACAGCATGAAGAAGCCTCTGGATTTCAGAGGAGAAATTATTGCAGGGTTTAATTTTCAGGAAAATTTGGGGCTATTAGGGAATTAAAGAGCAGTAGTACATTCTTGATTCCTCTGAAATAGACTGAAAATGATCAGGCTCTGGAAACAGGAATTTCACATGTCAGAGAGGACACTGCTGTGCATGGGGATGACAAATTCTGGCATCCCTCACAGGCAAAGTGGTTTCCTTGAAGATGGTACATTGAAATCAAACCTTAAAGAATTTTTTCAGAAACCCATGTTCTTGAGTAAGTTGCGGGCATATCCAAAATTGGTAAGGGAAACATTGTTCTTAAAGGACTAAGCGAGACCTTCAGGAGTTTGAAATTAAGTCACTTTCCTCTTCTAGAATAGATACTCATGCTAGAAAACCTGGTCGGTTATGGGAAACCTAAAAATATTTTTACACTCTTGTTTTGTGATCAAATTCAGACTTAGATTCAATAGTGGTTTTGAGTCAGTCAAACTATACCCAGTACAAAGAAATACATCCTTGGAACAGTTGATATGAAATGAGGAAAAGTTTTGTGGGAAGAGATGCCAGGTGGACACTTCTAATATGGAAACAAGACTATTTTTTTTTTCAGAAATTCTCATGGAGAGGGCTATTCTAGCTCTGTTTTAAAAAATGCTACAGTGGTAGTTGTTATATTAATTATTTTCTACATTCAGAACAACAATATCTTAAGGGAAGAAAGGCTTATTTGGGCTCATAATTGGTACAGAAATTCAGGACAGAAAGGCACTACTGCTGTGAGCATGAAGCAATTGGTAATACCGTGTGCACAGTCAGGAAATAGAGATTAATAGTGATGCTCAATCTCAGAGAAAGGTGCAGCGACATTCAAAATAAATTTATCCCCACTATTTAAGCACTCTCAAGGGTCAGGGCAGAGGCGTATCTCCTAGGTGACATCAAACCCCATGAAGTTGACAAGATTAACCATCACAAGGATAGAGGTAAACTCTTGTGTTACAAATAACACAGTTTTTAATCTTTAATTAGAGCATTTATAATCTGTTAGTTAAAACATATCATGTACATGAACTAGTTAAAACATATCATGTACATGAACTATTTAGGTGGGTTGTATACAAACATGTTACCAAAATTCTCTTTATTTCCTTTAGTGTAGGAGCTAGAATAAGGGAAAAATATTTATATTTTATTTTTGTATAGTAGTGAGAAAGTTTGTAAAAAGGCCACTGATCAGTAAATTAAATTAAGAATTTTAATTTTAAAAATAGCAAAGGCAGCTCAAAGGTGGAAAAATTGCATATATATAAAGTGCATGTATATAAAGTGCGTATAAATTTTATTTTGCATATTTGATATAGAATGTGCTTTCCTCTTCATTTTCATTTGCCTGCTCATTGAGCTATTCATTCATTTTAAGCTCTTCTGCACTTCCACCTTCAACAAATTCTGAATAATTTTGATTAGTAGTTCTATCTACATACATATCTTTTTGTTCTCATTTTCAACCATTGGTTTTACTTTTTGTTGTAATAAAGCTCTAACGAGGTGATTTAATGCATTCACATGAGTCATTAATGCCAAGATTTGATAATTCTACATTGACAAAAGGATTCAGTACATTCATTCCTTTAATAAAAATGTCATCCCATAGGCAATTTAGTATGTGATTATGCCTGAAAAAATGGAGGCATGTCAGTATCTTTCTTAATATGGGCAAAATACTACATATTTTTATCTATATAAAAATATAGATTAAAAAGTAGTCATGTAAAAGGAATTCTTGAAACTATGTATTTTTTTAAAATATGGATAAATAGATAGGTTATTGTATGTTTCACTGCTCTATCCTGGAACCCTGGCCATCGAGATCTTCTCCAGTTTGACCATGTAAAGAAGGACCACACAGGTCTTATGAAATGGTATATGATGGATTGAGTCAGGGTACACAGCCATGATAATGCTGTCAAAAGATTATTTCTTGTTTAAGTGGCAAACAATTGGAAGCTTAGGAAAAGTCATCTCCCAAGTGAATCTTCACTCACCCTTTTCCTAGATCTTTTCATCTCCCTCACTCTTTTACAGCTACAGATGAAACACCTACTTTGGCTTAAGTTTATACTTAGTTCCAAAAATATAAATCATCCAAGTGCTTATTTTTGAGCTCTGTGCCTAGGTTATCAGTTTGAAAATCATTTTGCTTCCTTAAATATCTTATGCAATACAGTCACTCTATTAATTATAATTTCATGTGCATGGTTATAATAATTTTCTTACAACCCACCTGTTAGTTAAAACATATCATAACATATCATGTATATGAACTAATTCTGGAGAATTACATATATATGTGTGTGTGTGTGTGTGTGTGTGTGTGTGTGTGTGTGTATTTGACTATTATTCCTTATTAATCCTTATTAATTCCTTCAAATTCGTAGTTGCAAACACACTGAATGTCTTCAATATTATACACCTCTCTAACACATCCATTGTCTCTATTATAAATGACAGTTTACCTGTCATTTTAGAATCCTCCTTAAGATTTTTTTATTCCTCAGACACAACGTATTCCTTAATCCATTTGACAAGCCATTTTTACATTTCCAATGTACCTTAAAGCAATTTCTTTGCCTCCTCTTTGTGTTGTCTTTTGAATTTATAGATTCACTGAAATTCCTAAAATAAATAATTCATTGACAGGAACACTGCCAACATTTCTCCAGTGTCTTACACATTTCAACATCATATATGTTAGCTTGCATATGCATTCCATCAGCTTCCTCTCTACTGAGAAATTCCTACTGTTCCTTAGGTGTCCACTCTCACTTTTACTATAAACATTGCTTCTCTCTAGTCGCCTGGAATAAATCAGTATCTCTGTAAGTTATTGGCTTTTATTTTATTTCCTTTGATAGAAATTCTGTTAACACTCTAACCCATTCCTGGCCTAGTAAGGAACATATAAAACTTGTTTTTGAGCAGGGTGGGAATATTATCCTAGTCATCATATAATGAAGCTGGTCACCAAGAAGGTAACAATTAACATTGAGTGGGTGTCTACCATGCAAAGGGATGATTACTGTCCCAGCATAAAAGTTAAGATTGCACTGACTACTGTCAGTCTCCTACAGGAGTGCAAAATGAAATATATGAATTTGTTTTTATTTCTGAATTTTCTTTCCACTTTATATTTTGGGGTTATTGTTGACTTTAGGTAACTAAAACCTTAAGTGTAATGGCTAATATCAGCTTTCAAGGTATTGTGATCTAGGATCCTCAGGAAATTACATTTCTGGACACTCTTGGAGAGAGTTATCTTGATTTATTAATTGAGATGGGGTGGCACATGCACTATATCTTGTCTTGAGATTTTAGACTGTATAGAAAATATAAACTGAGATGATCAGCACTATTCACCTTGGTCTGCTACTTCACTGTGGATGCAGTGTAGCAGCTGCCTCAAACACTCCACTGGGGTTGCCTGATTCTGTATTGCTCTCATTATTATGTCTCTAACTATATGCCAAAATAAATCTTTCTTCTATGTTAATATATAAATATACATATATGACATTTATATTCATATATATGTATGTATGTATTTATGTATGTAAAATAAATCATAACAGCATGAGAAGTACCTGTTCTAGTGTGCTTTCTGTAGCTGTAATAAACACTCTAAGAAAAAGCAACTTGAGGAAAGAACGTATTTGACTTTAATTTCAAGGTCAAAATTCATTATTGAGGGGAATCATGGGAGGTAATCAAGCAAAACCCAAGGAGGAACATTGATTTCAGCCTCACTTTTGAATTGCTCACTGACTCACACTCAGTTTACTTTTATTGTACAGTTCAGAACTACCTGTGTGGAGAAGCGATTGCCCACAGTGGGTGGGACACTCTGATAATGCTCGTCCATCAAGATTGTCTCTCTGAGTGCCCAAAGGTCATCATGATGCAGACAATTCATTAATTGAGTTTGCCTCAATAGTGAGATTCAGAAACTCTAAGTCGATTCCTGGTTCAACTGTGTTACCTCTTGACAGTGCTGTATCAACAACCTTCATTCTAAGAGCACTATCTGAAGTTGTGATTATACTTAGCAACTGAATTGTCTACTTGAAGTTCTTAATCATAGGAAGGCTCAAAACCCAATCCACCAAACAAAAACAAAAACAAGCCAGCAACAGCAAAACTTGAAACCACTCTACTAAATCTTATTCCTACTTTAGAGGATGACAGTGGTGCCTATATCTTAGATCTTTAAATATGTATACAGGGACATATTTATCCAAACATCAAATATGTTATTTTTGTGACCAGCTGATAAAACATTTAGTGATGTCATCCATGAGATAGTGTGGTTGCTTATTATGCAGGAAGACATGGGTTTGATCCCCAGCACCAGATATAAACTTGCGTCCTAAGGTATACCTATAATCCAAGTTCTCTGGAAGTGCAGACAGAAAAGTGAGATATTCAAGGTTATTTTTAGGTGTGTATGGAAAGTTTATTTCAAGATCTTGGGGTTAACTTATATTTCCTGCATGTCTATTCCTCATGACTATCTTCCCTCTGATCCCAGGGAGAGGTCATTTTAATTTTCTACCAGGCCAGTCATTCCTTCATTTAAGCTATTACTCACTTGATTATTGGTACTTTCACACCCATTGCCCCATCCCATCTTTACCAAAGATTATATTTAATATCCTCTCTATGTGGTACACTTCCTTTTCTGTTTGTTGCTCTATGGCATCCTTAATTTCACAAATAAGAAAGTGATTATTTTCTATGCTTCTTTGGCTTTTTAAATGAGAGCATTTTCTACAGGGTTATATATTTGAATTTATTGTCTTCAGTCTGTGAAATTGTTTGGGTAAGGATTAGGAGACCTGGGCTTCTTGGAGTATATGTGTCACTGAGAGTAGACTTTGACGTTTCAAAAACTCACCCATTGCTTCATGTATGTAGTACAGAAATATATAACCTATCTTAATGCAAAATTGTGTAGCTCAGTCTCAGTGAATACATCTATACAACACCTCTTGCCCCTAAGGCTCACAGAATATTGTAGAAAATGGGTCATAAAAATATTACAAGCCATAAAATCACTTGAGATCAAAGACCTTGCTAAAATGGAGTGGCAAAATTTCACAAAGCCTCTGCCATACACAAAGAACATAGAGAACTCATAAAAGAAAAAGTGGTCTACCAAAGTAAGGGCATGACAATTTGTTGCTCAGTGCCAAATGGCCTTTCCTGAAAAAAAATTTACATACAAGTAACTTTATACAGACTGGGAAGGTTATATTTAGGAATGCATATTTGTATATGCATGTATACAAGCAATAACAAGTAATGCAAAAAGATCATGAAGAGCAGGGAAAGGTAAAGATATAGAGAAGAATTTGGAGGGAGGGGAGAGAGAGAGAGAGAGAGAGAGAGAGAGAGAGAGAGAGCGAGTGCAAGTGAGTGAGAGAGAGAAAGAGGGGGACAGAGACAGAAAGGTAGCTAGTAATTATATTATTATCCAACAAACTTAATATTTAGAAAAGAAACTAGAATAATTTTTGTTTTATATAACAGAAAAGAAAGATAATTATCATATAGTGTTACATTGTTTCTTATTAGTAGCTTCTTATATTAATATGGTGTGCTTATGTTTATTAGAGAAATTATATTAAAAGACTATTATTGTTGTCCATTCTCTTACAAGACCTTATACAGGACACATCAAAAATAGTTGTCAGTTGTCATTAGATTTCTGTTACTAACAACAGTCTCAGTGTTTCCTTGATTTTTATAGCCTTCACTGTTTCAGAAGCAATGCTGTGATGTTTTGTAGAATGTGCTTGAGTTTACATTCCTCTGCTGATTTTTGTTTTCTTCTTTTGATTAACGTTGTAACTTTGTGGAGGAAGAATACAGAGACAAATGTTATCATTGACACTTCACAGTGAGAACATATGTTGGTATCATAATATATCATTGCTCATAATAACTCCAGGTCAATACCAAAACTCATTCCACATTGTAGTTCTTGGAAGAAAGTAACAGTGCACAGCCCCATACTTAATAATTGGGAGTATTTCCACATACTTGTATATATAGGTCAATTACTAATAATCTTTCAAAACAAAGAAAGTATGTATTTTATCAGTAGTCTAAGTATATATTTATCTATAATCTACTTATTATAAGATAGTCCATTATCTATGCATCATCTATCTCTGTATCTATCATCTATCTGTTATCAATCTATTTACTTATAGATCTCCAACCTGTTTATATATATATATGCATCAATATAAGTAAAAGAATACTTGTACATTTATTGTATAAATTGTACAATAATAAATGCAACTTTATCTCATTGAATATTACAATGTGGTATGAATTGGGCCATTGAAATCTCACTGGTTCCTGCCTCTTTGTCATAAACACATATTTTGAAACTTCTATACTTTCATGATAAGTTTGTTGTCATACTGATGCCCATGATTTTATTAATTATTATTATCATTATTATATCAGAGTTAAGGTCAGTCACTTCTTGAAGGAGTTGAGGTTCTGGATATTGGAGAAGAGTAAAAGAAACACACAACAGAGTGCCCATTGTAGTTTCTCTTACAATGCTTTAAACCATGCACTTTTGTATTTCTAATGCTTGGCATACTCTTCTCTCTTGACATGTAGCCTTTTGGTCTAATTTTACTTCTTTTCTGATTTACTCACTCATCTCTTAAGACACAGAATAAGACACTTCTAATACAGGATGTGAATTAAGATTTACTTTCTCTTAGCTTCATATTACTCTTCCTGTGCTTAATTTCTGTTCTTTAGGTTACAACAGCTATATATATTGTTTATATGGTAATCAATGGGATATAATCTTCGTTCCAGAATTAAGCACAATTTTGAACACATTTGGGTTTGTTGACAAAATGATTGCAAAGTAAATGAAATTAACAGTGGCAGAGCCTAGTGAGATAACAGATAGCCTAACAGTGCTGAGTTGAAATAGGAGGATGAGCATGAGCTGAAAGCTAGTGAGCACTACACAGCATGATCACATGTTAGTAAAAGGAAAAAAAATGAAACTAAGTGGAGATTGTAAAAGCAGAAGTGGTTGGTTTTTTCCTACAAAAGTAGCTTTGTGTCAACAACCATTAACAGACTCTGTGTGTACTATTATAAATTTAATTATTTTTGGTCTCAAAAAAGGGAAAAACAAACTATATTAAAAATTTTAGTTCTTAGTTCCTAACTATGTCTCCTCCAAATGAATTTGTTACTAAATATAACTTTCATTATCAGTTAAAGTAATTTCAGCTTAAAATAATTTTAAAACGAGCTCTCAATGGAAACTAAGGTTACAAATACATAATCTTGACACTTTGTAAATTAATATATCTAAACCTATAGTAAGTATCAGTACCTTAAAATTTTGGTAGGCCAATCCTATATAATGTCCTCTAGTTTTATATTGAAGACTTTGGTTTATACTCAGGACTCAAAGCTAATCTAACTAGTTACGGTTGACTTTCTTTACACTACTGTAACTTTTTATGGAGTAAAGACAAAGAAAAATATATAGAAATATAACAATGAAAACCATATTTATTGAATTTAAAATTATCATTTTAGTTTCACTTTTCTTAGAGTTGAATTTTTACCTTTAATTATTAATTTTCCAGAGTTTTGACATTATGACATTTTACACCTAAATGATTTAAGGTACATTTTCATAATAAGAGTAACACTATACTACTAAATAGCTCTAACATTGAGATAAATGGAGTCCTATTTATAAATCCGTATTAAAGTATCTAAAATTACGATAACAGTACTCTGAACTGGCTTGCTTTGTTAATTATGAGAAAAAAAGATTTACCACATGAGGTTCACATTTAAACTATGAATTAAGGTTCTCAGAAAAACATAGCCGTAGGATTCATGTAATTAAATGATTCGTGATAAAGTATTGATTCACCACAAAATGAAATCTGCTGGTCCCAAGATTATCAGAAAGTACAAAAGAAGAAACAAACTGGAAGTCCTAGAATGCAGACAATGTTGTTTACTTTGGGGAGCATCAAACACTTTTCATTATAAGGTTGTTGAGAATTTGGATGAAGTTTACCCATATGAGGCCAGACAGTCTACCAGTTCAAGTACCAAATTAAAGAAACCACACTGTCACAGAAACATCTGGATTTAATATCTAGTAAATCTATGATAAAGCAAGTTAATGCTTTGAATTAGGCATAATAGGCACTTAAGGTTATTATTTTTAATTTAAAAAGTGATGCTGTAGAGATGGGTCAGTGTATAAAGAAAGCACTTTGCAGGAAGCATCAGGACATCATCTTGGATTCTCAGCATCTACAAAAATGCCAGGTGAGTATAATGGATTTTCCATAAACAAGTGACTGGAAGGGAAAGACATAAGCAAACAGACTAAATCTACCTAAAAATAGTTAAATCTGCAAAATCATGGTTCAAGTGAAAGACCTATGCTCTGTAAACAGGATGGAGAATGATGGAATCCAAAGAGTGACATCAGCCACTAGCTTTGACATGAATGAACTATCATGTAGCTGCACATAAAAGTGTGCCCTCATGCATATGAATACATATCCATGCTGGAACTCCCCCAACACACACTCTAGACAAAATGAAAACAATATGGATACTCATGAAGCAAAATATTTAAAGGTCTTAACTTTCCTTTTGAGGTCAACTTTAATGTGGGATAATTATAAATCTAATAGTTTCAGATATCCTCAAGAGAGTTATCTCATAATGCTTTCCTCATTTTAATATCCTATATCATCATACAATTTTTAAAACTAAGAAATTAATATTGGAGTAATACTATTGTCAGTAATTCAGATATTTGTTTTCAGCAGGGGTCTTTTGTTTTGCTTGCATTGTTTTGGCTTTTGTGTATATATGCATGTATGTATGTGTGTATGTATGTATGTATGTATGTATGAATGTATATGTATGTATGTGTGTATGTATGTATGTATTGTTATCATTTCAAGATCTGATCTAAGCCACTTCACTACATTTACTTGACCTGAAAGACAGATATAGTTTGCATAGGGACAATTTCTGAACCTTTGTTGCACATGATGTTGACAGTCTGTAGGTGAACCCATGTGATGTCCTAAAGAAAACACCAACGCATGCTATGTTAGTCAGCCTTTCTGTGGAGGAAGCAGATTGGGGAAATGATATCACAGGTGAGCCATGAGACATCAATGGTGTGGTCAGTGGTACCACTTTGCTAACAACTTACTTTGAAGACTTCTTAGGGAATGATGATCTTCCCCATTCCTTACACTATTTTTGAGAAAACCACTAGGATATTACAATGGAGAAGGATGCTAGAAATTTAACTACACTTCTTTCAGGAAAGAATGGTTACATCTTGTATTCTAATTTTCTCCTATATAGAAATGAAGTGTTGAACCCTGTGCAGTTTTCCCATCTACTTTTGCCTTTGTGGACTCATAGCCACTAATTTTAATTGTGGATTTTAACACAGATATTCTGTTAACAATGTCGTGGCTTGTTCCCATCTGGTGAGCTCTTTAGAGTTTCTCCTAATAATTCTGTACATTCTTATAATTTTTCCATCTACATTTTAACACAAATCTCATGCCTATACTGTCTAAAGGAAAAATAAATGTAATTCCCTGACACTATCGAATTTCAACATTATATGTGATTATAAAGAATACATTTTCATTCCTCATTTAATGTTTTGTAAACCTACTTTCCATCCTCTGATTACATCAATAAATTAGTTTGTCATATGAGGCATTATTAAAATACATTTGCTATGGAGACCATGAGAATTCATACAATATAAAAAATAAGCTATCAAGCCATCTGTCAGTGAGATCTTGGTACTTAAAAGGACGTTTCTTTTCTTGACACTTGTACATCTCTCCCACTTCTCATATGCTGCTCTGAATTTGACAGCTGCATGGGTGATTAGATCCTTCACCTGTGAAATTCAAATACCAAATGCTTAATATATCAATTTTAGCTAAAATAATATAGAGTAATGGAAAGGCTATCTATATTTATACAGAATATATTTATATATTGGTGGCTGGTCTTGTTGCCAGGGCACAAAAGAAGCCTCAATATGTCATATACATTTTAGAGACAACTTACAGCTTTAGTATTTTAATATTTAAATATATATACATAATTTAAATTTCAGTTATCCACCAGTGGTAAGTTTCATTTTTTTATGAAAGATCTTTTAATACAATCAAGAACAAATTTATTTTCACATGATACCTATTTTTTAAATTTATTTTGAAGGTTTATCTATCCTTATTTTTATGTCCGTGGGTACTTTGCCTGTGAATACCTGTGTGCTACATGTGGGCATCATGGCCAAGGAGGCAAGACGAGGGTGTCAAATTCCTTGAGGCTGAGATTACAGATGATTTTGAGCAACATTTGGGTGACCAGAATTGAACCTGCATCCTCTCGGTGTAATCTTGCCATCTGTTTTTGGTAACTTTTATATAAAAATGTAAATAAATTTTAAATAGCTCACAATTCTAGCTCTAAGCTTTGTTTATTTTTTTTCATTTGTGCAAGATAGAAAATAATCCCTTAATAGTACCAATGAGTAAAGAAATATAACTAGCAAAAATAAACCCAATAAAGCATTTGTCATAAAGTAGGCCCTTGATATTTTTTCTACATTTCTTCTTCAAAAGCAGATGTTGTCAAGGTTTTACTGTTTAAATAAAAGCACATAACCTTATTTTTAACGTTCATTAATATTTTATGGTTCGATTTTCAATTAGTTATGCTTCTTATTAATACCTTTATATTTAAATGAATATTAAGCAATTTTGTGTGCATACAGGCACATTTTTATAAGGGTGCATGCTTGTGTGCAGGTATGCATGCATATATATGCATGTGTGTGCATGCACAGATATGCATTTACATGAGGTCAGCCTTGACTGTTGCTCCTCAGGGTCATGCATCTTGTTACATAAACCACTGTCGTTCACTGACATGGAGCTCACTAAGTATATTAGTTTGGCTGGACAGAGAGCCCCAGGACTCAATCTATCTCTGTCTCCCAAGAGACATAGATATAGAATTTCAAGACTATCAAAACCTGGCCTTTTTTCCTCTTTATAGGTTCAGGGTTTCTAACTCAGGTTGGTAATTATTCCCCAATTCAGTCTGTGAATGGCATAATTTCTCATAAGGTTAAGTCACATTGAACATTTTCTCTTTAAATACATGTGTTTATTTTATGATTCTTCCAGATGCGAAGAAGAAAATCTCATGATCATCTACGAACAACATCTGTCCAGTAAGAAAGAGCTCACCTCTGAAGGAGGTTAGGGGCATTTCTTTATCTCTGGATAGACTTTTTCTTAAGAGCCTACTAATTCTTTCTTGTTTTGTGTCTACCTTTTTGAATTTGTTATTTAGAGACAAAGAAGAGAAAATAAAACTTGAACTGGAAATTTATGATAATATTCATGCCCTAATCCTTCAAAAACTCTTAACACATTTCTGGAGGTTTTTTGTGCATTTGTGGTGCTTAACCAAGATTCATTTTGCTTTCTCTTTGCCTCTTTCTTCGACTACTGACTACCTGGTTACTCATTTTCAATTACTACTTCACATGCAATATAACAGGAATACTACATTGATCACCATAGATTCTAGGTTTTAATCTCCAGACAAGCATCATTGGAAGTTACATGAGTGCTGGCTAGAGTGAAGAAGATATAAAATTGAGAACTTATTTTAATTTGATAATATCAGTGTTTTATCAGTTTTCCAGGGGTGTATAAATTTACTGAGAATAATGTTAAGTGGTGTAAAAATATAAAACCATTACATAACACCCATTTTGTCCAAATATGCTTGTTGTATTACTTCTTGAACTTTATGAATATGTATATATTTTATGCAATCATATAGCTATTTTACTTGAAAAATTTTTAGACCATTAAAGACTTTAAACATCCTGGTACTGGCCAATGGGTGTGTAACTTACTGCCAGAGAAATTATTTTAAAACTATACCAAAATTTATTTTTCAGTAAATTAAAGGAAATATTCTTAGTTATTGAATTTTAATAAGTAAATAGATAGCAAAAATTTTTGAAATAGAATTCTTTGCTTGTTAAATAGTTTTGTGGGTAAGAAGCACTTGTCACCAAGCCTAACAAACTAAGTTCTATCCCTGGAACATTTTGTTAGAGATGCAACTTATGCAAGTTATAGTATGTTTTTCACAGGTCTGCCATAGGACTCAAGAACATGCACACAAACTTTTTCTTCTCCTCTCCTCTCCTCTCCTCTCCTCTCCTCTCCTCTCCTCCCCTCCCCTCCCCTCCCCTCCCCTCCCCTCCCCTCCCC
>NW_021604564.1:31159544-31238446 GCF_004785775.1 Grammomys surdaster | reverse complement strand
AGAGAGAGAGAGAGAGAGAGAGAGAGAGAGAGAGAGAGAGAGAGAGAAGCAATAAAATGGGAAAAAACTTATATTTGCAAGACTTTGTTTTCCAGATGACAGAGATGATGAATTTTGAAATGTCAACAGTATTGCTGTTTAAATGAGACCTGAACAATGACAACAGCAGTTTACATGCCAACATGTAAAGGAAAATTGCATGGGACTCACCCATGATGAAGATTAATTAAAATCCACTAAGAGAGGGAGATCTTCTACATAGATGAACCACCCTCAATAGTTAACTGAACCAAAATTAATCAACCTCTAAAAATAGTCAAGTGACACCAAATGGACCCAACACTTTATTTGTTCGCACACACACATACACATATACACACATATGCACACACACACACACACAAGTACACAAAAACACACACAATCACCAACACACACACACACAAACACACACACATACACACACAAGAGAGAGAATGTTTATATAGCAATAATGGGTAAGAAAACAAGGAATTAAAAAAGAAGTGCAGAGGACATGGGTTGTTATTAAAGGAAGAGAAGATGGGGAGGAAACGATGTAATTGCACTTTAATTAAGTAAAAATGATACATGTAAATGTAGATTTTGAGTATGAAAGACTATCTGTAAGATTAATTTCAAAAGCATTAAAACATTTACTTTTATGTGTTATAATTAAATTCAAATAGTTTAAAGATTTCTTTCTGAGCAGTTTATGTATTGGCAACATGGAAAGTGATGGCAAGGATCATACCTGGCCACTTATTTTCACAGTTTTAATAATGCACTTAATAGACTTCAGTTTTGATCACTGAGTATATAAAACAGCTAATCACTCACTGATTAAACACAAAATTTTGTTGAAATGAAGCAATATTCTATTCATATGAGCAGAGTCATTATTTCAGATATTTTAAAAATTTTGAATGTTTAGGCTTAGTATTCAATCTAATATTAATTGTATTCCTCAGCATACCAACAGGGATACTTATAATTCTTATACATCTACATAGTTTGTGTTTTATTTCATAATTTTTGTTAGACTAAAGTGACACTAACAGATTCATAAATATTTATTACCTCTGACATCATGCACTTTACACTTCATTTAGTTTGTTTTTATAATTCAAAAAATCATTATATATTCTCATGTAAAATACCATTTTACTGACAATCTATTTTTTAAATTCATAAAATGACATATATATTGCAGCTTGTGAATCTTTGTCTTGTAGATAATCGTAGAATGAAGTGATTAATGCAGGCTGTGACACAAAGTAGATCATGGCATCAGGTGCCTGTGGGGAGACTGTACCCTAACATTATTAAACAATAAATTGAGATGGATAGAATCAAGGAGACATATCAGTTTTAAGTTTTCCTTAAAATTAGAGTTTATAAGAAAATATACTTAAAATTAATTTGTTAAGTGCAGAAACACTGAAGACTAATGAGATAAGAAAAGTAACTCAGCTTGGCTTGTTCAACTTACTTAAGGAACAATTATTAATATGCCTACACATTGTAAAGTTCACATTGCTGTTCTGCTCTCTGTTACTCTGTAATTGGAAAACAAACTGACTATTTCACCTCCAAGAGTAGACACTCTGATGAGGTCAACTCTCTCTCTCTCCCATCTCACGTTTTAGTGGTGAAACATTGCCAGGCTACATGGGAAAATAAGATTATATAGCAAAACAGAAAGTCAGACTGTGTGTGTCGGGGGGGTCAGGGGGGTGAAGCTCTGTGTTAGTCAGCTCCCTATGACTATAGTAAAATACCTGAGATAATTAATTTAAAAGATGGAAATATTACTTTTGATCACAGTTTCAGATATTTTAGATTATCATTTATAGATCACTTTGTTTGTGGAAGAAGTCCATGTGATTGGTGTTAATTGTTTACTTGCCAGAGATGGCCCTCTGAGCATGACCATGAGGCATAATATCAATTGCATTAACTGATTCAGAAGAACCACCATGCACTGTAGTTGGTACCATTCCCCATCTGAGGTCATGGAATATATGCATATGGAAAGGAATGGCCGAAGCATGCATTCTTTGTTCTCTGTTTCTTCATTAGTTATTTTAAGCTTTTTCTGCCTTGACTTCCCTATCAGGATTACTGCACTGTGATCCAGAAAAACTCAGACTGTCTTAGTCAGTGATCTGCTGCTGTGAAGAGACATCATGACCACAGCAAGTCTTCTAAAGGAAAATATTTAGCTTGCTTACAATTTCAGATATTTAGTCAATTGTAATTAAAGCAGGGAGCAGGGCAGCACACAGGCATGTAGCTGAGAGTTCTACATCCAGATCTGTATGGAGCAGGAAGAAAGAGATACTGGAACTGGTTTGGACCTTTTAAACCTCAAAGCCCACCCCCAGTGTCTCAGCTACTCCAAGACCACACCCTTAATTCTTCCGAAACAGTCCACCAACTTAGGGACCAAACATTCAACAATATGAGTTTATAGCCACCCTTGACATTGGATCACAATCGTTCCCTATGTCTCATCAGAGGTGTACTCACTGGTGGAACAGTCCTAGCCGATCTATAGCAGGGTGGTTTTTTAATAGCAAATTTCTTTCTAGAACAAAGCATTTCTTAAGACCTAACTTAATTTCTTCTGAGTGTAACAATGGAATGACCTAACCATATGCCACGAACCCTCAAGTCTTTAACACCACCACATTGGGGAATACACTTCCAACACATAATATACAAAACAATAGTGAACATACCAAAGTAGATTTGTAGAAAAGTTCTCCGAAATTGAAAATTATATTTTGTTTTTATTTGTTTTAATCACAATTATAATTACTCAAATAAATGGATTTTTCATTCTGACTGATTGGTGGTTGATTGCTAAATTAAGGAAAAGATTTTGGAGACTCGGACAAAAATACTATTAATTTTTGCATTTATTGGTAAACATAAAAGCAGGTTTTCATGGTTTTCTTTTTTCCTTAGATTTTTTTTTTAATGGGTCTGGGTGTTTTGGTTGTGCACCACATACCTTCTGTGCTTGTAGGGGGCAGAAGAGGGCATCAAATCCCATGGAACTGGAATTATACACTGTTGTGACTCACTGCATGGGTATCAGGAATGGAGCAGAGGTTTCCTGGAAGAGGGGGCAGTGTTCTTAAATAGTGAGCCATCTCTCCATTCTCAAAAAAATTAATTTATGTCAAAATCCAATTTATACTGTTTAGAGTCCTGAAATATGAAGAATAGGAGCAACATAATCTGTTTCTTTAATAACCCCTTACTCTTATATTTGTTATGATTGTAAAATACATTTTTACAGTGCTTGGCAAGGTGGCATATATACATAATTCCAGTGGGAGGAAGGCTGAGGCAGGAAAATTATATTTCAACTTCTTGACATGCTTTATGTGCTGCAAAGATTAAGAAGCAATGAAAACAGAAGACCATCCGGCCTGCCTGTAACCACTGTAAATACTTTAGCAAGGAAAGTCAGATCCTTGATTCTCATAATTGCTGGAATACAGAACATTAGCTAATACCCATTTTGTTCAGAAAACAAGGAACTTGTCAAAAAAAAAAAGTAAGTTTACATGATAGGAAACAAAAACAGCAGCAAACTGTGATTGAACAAGAAAACTTTAAGCCTAATGAAAACATTTTCATGAAAATCATTGAATAACTGTGCAGTATTTTTCTTTTTTTTTCCTTTTTTTCTTGGATATTTTATTTATTTACATCTCAGATATCATCCCCTTTCTCCTTTTCCCCTCTCTAGAACCCCCTATCACCTCCCCCTCCTTCTTTTTGATTTATACCATTTTAATTACATGCATGCATTAAGGTCAGTTCTAGGTTGAGGGTCTAGCAATATAATAGATGCAAATAGTCAAGGAACTAGCGAGACAATAAACACAAATAGTCAAACTTCAGGTTGAGTAACAATACTGGGAACCAGACAGCGGCCTTCAATCCAGTTCTCATGTCTACCATTGTCCCAGTCATAGTTACTAACACTACCTGTCCCTCAGGCCATGCTCATGTCCTCTGGACAGTGGGGATGGGGACATCTTGTCATCAAAGATCACCTCCAAAGCAGACATGTGGGAAATGGGGTTTGGAATGAGGCAGCTGTCTCTTTTACTTTTATCCCGAAGGACTCTGTGTGTCTCATGTTTAAGCTCCTTCTGTTTGCACAAGGGTCACTTCCTCCATCAGTATGTTTGATCTTTAGCCCACAAACTCACCACTGTACTTACTCCTCTAAGGAGACTGGACAAAATGAAACGCGGAGCTGAATAAGGTGGTTGCTGGCAACAACAAAGTTAATCTCCTCAACACATATGCTGCTGGAAGTCCTCGGACCGGACCTCAGTCTCACTAGAATTACGAAATGTACATACGGTTCTGACTCAAAATATAGGAAGGAGAATGAAAAACTTGGCCAAGTTTGAATCAGTGGCCAAGCCCAATCAACTCAGCCCTTGGAACCCAGGATCTATGATCAGAACAAGCTATTTCCCTTAAGTGACTTTTACCTTAAGCATTCATAAGAAAAATATTTAAACCATCTCCGTATATACACCTGTTTAACTTAAGTATTGAAAAATCCATTTATATAATTACTTGTCTTATAAAAATAAAAGCGCTGCATAAAACATCACTATCTCTTTGTCCCTTTTCCTTGCTATGGTTTGTCACTAATAAGATCTGCTTCTCTTTGTTAAAGGACCCATTGATGGTGCTTATGCATTCATTTCAGCCAATTTTAGAAAACATGTGTTTGAAACGATGGCACTCTCTTTTTAAAGTGGTTTTAAGGTGATATTAATTGATAGATTCATATTTGCCCCGGTTCTGTATTTTATTATAAATTAAAACATTCCTTCAATAGATGTAGTTAGTAGATATTGCCTCCTTTTACGGAACAATTTAACAATACACAATGTTCTCAAAATCTACAGAGCATAAAAATAGCTTTCTTTTGTTATCACTTGAGAGTTTTCTAATTTATTCTTCTTATTAAATCTTCAAGAAAAAGTAAAAGGGTGAAATTTGTGACTTACCCTGTATTAAAGACAAACCCACATTCTTTGCACAGAATAGTGAATTAACGCATACTTTGAAATGAGGTGTACATGTACAGTCTTAAGAGAAATCATACAAATATTTATAAGACAATATTAACAATTAGGTGAAGTTAATGAAGACTGCAAATAAGGTTGAATAAATTCATGTTGCTAGTATAGGTGGCAACGAGGAGTGTGCATATGAGGGCTTTTCTTATCTATTTTCATTTGGCAACTATGCCTTTAAATAACTTCTGACCAAAATATATTGTCAAAGGTTATTTAATAAAACCATGCATATTAAGCCGATGTTTCCTTACAGAGATGTCTCTCAAGAACTCGAAGCACACAGTTGGATCAATCAGTTGTGTTTCTGCATATGGAACCCTTAACAATGAGACACACTGTGTCCAATATTGAGCCTCGAGCCTCGAACCATCCAGAAACAGGACATGTGCCTAGCCACTCCACGAGTTCTCGCGAGACTTGCTGTTAGAGGCGTTGCCACCGAGTGCATGCACAGTTCGGTTTAGACTGGGCTGCAGACGGGCTCCTGCGGCAATGACTCCCATCAAGTTGCTGTTGCAGCCAACGCAGAGGCCAGAAGGCCGCACCTATGCCGAATTCGAGTCCGTGAACGAATGCATGGAAGGCATCTGTAAGATGTACGAAGAGCACCTGAAGAGGTTGAACCCCTTCAGCCAGTTCATCACCTATGGCGTCAGTCAGCTGTTTGAGTTTATCGACCGTCTGGTAGACCTCAGCTGCCTGGTGTTCAGCGAAGAAACGCAGACATACAAGCCTTATGGCCGAGAGTGGATCAAAGAGAGGATCTACATGCTTCTCAGTCAGCAGGCACAACTAGATGCGTCCGAGTGATCTTCTAGAAGTTTCTGGGGCTGTCCTGGACCGCAGGTGAGTGTGTGTTGCAGTGGTGGTTGCTTTCACTCAGAGCCTCTTTCATCCGCATTTGCATTTTATGTGTTAGGTGAAATGTGAGCTTCTTCGCTCTGAAAACTCCACTTGCCTCCTTATTGGTTTTCGTTTTAGCATTTTTTTATGATGCTATAAACGGAAATGATACATACCTGCTTTTTAATACATTCACTATTGAGAACTGATCAAGGTAGCAAGAACGTGATGACATTGATGTGCTACCTCCCAGTTAACTCTAAAGTTTTTTTAGTTAGAGTTTAAAACGGCTGGGGGTGAGGTTGCTTGGAACAGGAAGGATTCATTTAGGCATCAAATTTTAAAGAGATCTGCTCCTGGTGAGTTGGTTCTGTATTTAGGCTCCTGGTGAGGCAGAACAAGAAGCCATCAGGAACAAGACACTGAGACCTTCCACTTCATATCGCTCAGGAAGCAAAAAAGTTCAGACAGGGTTTGGAGATGCTCAAGGAGTAACGTTAAAAGTCATGAAAGCGGTGACCCACGCTCACCTCACAGGTCTCTCTTCTCAAACATCACTAGCAACTATGAGCGGAGGGGAAGTAGCTTTCATATTCAGCTCATAAAATACAACTTGAGTTTTATGTTTTACTTTAATTGTATCTTAATAAGTACATATTCAATCTAATAAGTATATTTTTATGTATTTACATACATACAGATAAAATGTGGCCAATAGATGTTTGTGAGTTTAATTTTCATGATTACTCCTGGGCATGGAGCTAACCCAGCATTCCCTTTATTCCACACATTCTGAGATCAGAATGTGCACTTCTCACTTTGTGCCATTTTTAATGGACTGATTAACATTTGCCTTTTTGGAATCATAAACAAGATTTTATAATAACCTTCTGATTAGTGAATGACTTCTCTGTCCTATATCTAAGTGAGCATGCAAAAGAATATGGATGTTAAGCACGTCAGAATATGACCTCTCTGTTGCTAATTAAATTAAATTAAATTAGCTAAAAAACATACAGAGAACTTTCTAATGATTGATCATCTGTGGTAGCTGCAGCAACTGTGACAGGTTGTTACTCCTGTGAGCCCCCATTCCGCAGACAAAAGTGAGTCTCGAAGAACATGTGAATTGTCCAAATCATATCTCCAATAACACAGATGAAGACAAATTCTTCATATTTTACGTCTGTGTCTCATCATTCATTTATTGTAATCATCCACTCTTTGTAAATACTTTATAATTAGGCAAATAGTTGTTTTTCTGTTTGTGAGTATTGGTGTCAACAGGATAATTTTAAATCTAGATACAGCGTTTGATGCTAAGATTCTTCAGTATATAAATTATGCTGTGGAATTCTGAACAAAGGCTTTTAGTGACTTGCTTTGGTTTCTGTGTATCATTTGGTTTGTTTCCACTGATGTAATTCTGAAATCTAACTAACATATACATACACATGTCACCTTTATTTGTGAAGCATTTGGTATTTTTACTTTCTGTTACATTTCATCTTAACTTGTGTTTGTGCATGGGGGTGTAGACACCTGCATCCTATGGTGGGCTTGTGTGGTACAGAGAAACTTTTCAGGGGTCCGTTCTTCCAACCACTTTGTAAGACTCCAGGGATTAACCCTGGGTGTTCAGGCTTAGTAGCAAGAGTCTTAACTCTCATTGACCCCAAATTAAGATGCTTCAAGACAGGATCTTATGTTGCCCAGGCTTGTCTCAGAGTTGCTTTGTAGCTGGTAAGGACCTTGAATTCCTGTTCTCTTATCATTACCTCCCAAGTGCTGAGATTAGAGGCTGACACTCAATCCTGGTTTATGTAATACTCAGGCTTAAATCCAGGGCTTTGTGCATGCTAGTCTCTCTACCAGCTAAGTTACATAGCTATCCCTTTAACTTACACAAACAGTATCCTTTAAAGCAAGAATAATACTTAAAATTCAGTACTTTCTCCTATATTTTTTAAGTGTTGTATACAAAATTATTTTGTACTAAGGGCTAAGTAAACAGGCAGCACTAGGTAGGACTCATAACTAAGGCACAGCACTCCAACAGCTACTAGGTGAGTGTCAGTCAGGTAATACTTTATCCTTATCTCCATCTTCAAATTCCATATAAACAAAGTGAAAGATCGCACTGGTGGGGGACAATAAGAATGGCCTACTTAAAGAGAAACTGATCAGACTGTACTAAGAATTAAAAAGGGCACAACCAGCAAAGTGCTTGACTTCAGTCTCTGGAACTCTTATAAAAATGCCAATGATATAGATACATACATAAAACCCCAAAAGTCTCCTAGGAGGTCACTAGTTTCACAAGCTACAGGCCAAGGAGAGATTGTATCAAACCCATGGTGGATAGCACCTGAAGAGGATCACCATACAGTGTATGTAGCCTACAACATGTGTCTGAATACACGTGACCATACAGTTAAACACACACACACAATAGGTTCAACAATATAACAGTACAAAAGAAGAAAACCACCTCTGGGGTTGATAGCTATTTCTGTCATTTGCATGTGCAACAAGATTTAGTTTAGAATAGGATTATATAAGCAAGCAGTATCTTATGAAAACAAATAATGAAATAATTTAGAAAATCTTAAAAGACCCAGGAGAATTTTGAAATATAATGTGGAACAAATTTGTAAATATATATTTTGTTTTGATATATTTGATGGTAATATATAAATATATATATCATAATGATTTCCTATCACTATATATATTTATATATATCTTTTGTTTTATTGACCCACAGGGAACATTTCTGATCAAAGCGGCAGGAGCAAGCAGTAGCTATGAGCCATTTTCCATGGAAGGCTGCCCCTAACCTGTGAATAACTTCTCTTCACATGAGCTTTGAGAATATTTGTCCTTGACTTTTTTTTTTGTCACCTGCCAATAAAATTTAAAACAAATCATTGTAAAAGAATCACTTTAAACTGTTTTTAAAGTTTAGATATTTCTTTACTGGTTGCATAGTAGAAGAGTTTTTATATCACATCTTTTTCCACTTCTGTTTTATTTTTTCTGATACCTATTCTTTGTATTTAGGTCTACTATCATTAAATTTAGTGTTCTTTGTCTATTGTTTGTCTGCAAGGAATGAAGTAAGTAAAGAAACTGTAGATTAGGGCAATTTGAAGGCTATTTTATTTCTTTGATTTCTACAGTAGGTTGTCAGTAGTTTTATATGTGGAGCTGACATGTGGGGGTGGAATGCGGAGACTGAGTAAAGAAAAGGAAAAAGAAGAAGAATTCCAGACTTCAACAAAACCCAAGACTTCATTTGATATAAGGGGCAGGAGTAGGGTGGGTTGACTCTTCTGATTACCTGTGTACTGTCAGTTTCTTGGCTAGGGTCCTTTGGTTCCATCCAGATGGAAATCATGAGCAGGTCCAAAGCTTAACTTAGTCTGTCTAAGGTTATAGCTCTTAGGCTTTGGGTATTGAGAGTTTGAGTGTCTAGTAAGGCAGGTACAGCTGTGTGCCTAGCATATCAGAACCAGTCCTAGGTTATCAGGCCTTAGCTCCCTGGAACTTCTCCAGTGACTGGACCACAGGTGCATCATCTCTGACCTTCACAAGCTTCAACTGTGCTTCCACATATGGCCTCTGGTTCCTGACACAGATGCCCCAGGATGCTCTTTGAAACAAACTTTCCAATTGTCTCATCACCACTGATCCTGCAAGGATTGTTGTCACATTATTATTATTATTATTATTATTATCTGGTTAGCTTACTGTACCTATGGTAAAGTTATATAGCCAGAGATAGTGTCATGGTTGTGACATATTAATGCAATAAAAGAACTTTTAAAAATTGCAGCTTGACTTCTAGGTCCACCAAATTCCTTAAGAGCTAGGAAGCACAGTGGGCCAGTTAGTAAAGCCTTCTAGACTGATGAATAGGATTGCAAGTCAATACAACTCAAGATCTTCAACCTAAATAACCCAGGGGCAGTTCATACATGCTAAGCACATGCTATGCCCCTGAGCCATACTTCTACCCCAGAGACTGGTAATTTAAATGGAAATCTTTCATTAAAGCAGTTAAATAAAGCATTCATAAATTGGCAAATACCTCCCTACCTTTTTGTCTTTCCCTCATTTATATAAAAACATAAGCAAGAAAAAGTTCAATGTATTGTGAATAAAAAGCAGTTCCCTAATATTACACATACAAAAAAATAACAATTTTTTCAGGTCTATATTAATTGTCCTACAAACTGAAAGATGAACTAAAGTATACAGGTACAAAAATATCTGGAAAATATGGCTTGATATAAGTAGATTAAAGCATAAAATAGCAGTATGAACTATCAGTACATAAGTAAAATGTATCAGAACTGGGAGGGGGAACGGATGGGGAGGGCATTCTCCATTATATTAAGAAAATCCCAGGTAAGATGAGGAAATTATATTTGTTTACTTAGACCCATGCCTGCCATTACCTACATGATTATAGGAGCGTGGAGGAATACAGATTGTTCCTGGTGTTTTATAGCTGCTTCTAACTAATTGAAATGTCCTCTTCTGAAGTAAGGAATAAAGAAGACTCATAACCTTCTAGAAGCTCATAAAATGTACCAGCCTCGGGAAGCCCAGGAAATTGGATATTTACAAGGCCACTCACCCAGGATGCAAACGTGATTAATTGATAGAGAAAGGAGATTTTTGGTGGAGGTCACTGAAAATTGGGCAGGAAATCACGCAGATAGAGCTTTCATGAATTGTCAAACAACTGGGACTGGCTCTTTAGTGAGACAGTTGTCTCTGAGTTGCCCATGTTTCTATAAGTAACACCATGTAAGCAAGCTCAATACACTGTGTGGTTAGATGAAGTCCCGCTCTTGTCATGATGTCTGACATTTTACATTTTACGTTCCGGTATTTTCATCAACTTTTCTCCCTGTTCTGTTATCTCCAGATGATGATGTTATTCAGATTTTAATTCATGGCTCTTGTTCAAAAGGAAATACTAGGGATTCTTTTTAGAACAGTCCTCCCTGTGATGGCCTGTCATACTGACATTTCAATACATATTCATTATCTAACTTCTAAAGCATTTTTCCTTAAGTGTCTTAAGTGTCTCAGTGCAAAGCACCATGGTCTATGATAAGTGGATTTGGTCAGGCCCTGAGCATCACATTTGAGATCCTGGACTCCACATATAGCTTAGCTTCCCATTTTCTCAGCTGACTCGTAAAGACTTGGTTATACTTTGTGACAAGGTTGGTTTAGAGACTGTTCTCATTTCTAATTCTCTTTCCTTGGTTTCTGGCCCTCAGCTTTTTCTTGGCAGTTTGTTCATCCTTATCCCTTTAGGCATTCTGTTTGCCAATAAGTTTGAATTTTGAGCTGACTCTCTACATTGCTTTATGTTTATTAGCTTTTTTTTTCAGCTATATTTTTCATTCCATGTTCTACATTTTCATTCCACATCCGTTTTCTAAGTTGTTATCTATCTATTTAGTTATTTTTTAAAATATGTCAACCATTTGTAATAGCTAAAGGCTTCTGTTATGTGAATCATTTCATCTTTTCATCACCTAATTATAGTTTAATAAGGATGCAAGGATGTCTTAAGATTCTCTTAGCACACCAATAGGAATACTTTTAAATTTTCATCTTGATTTTTTTCTTCTGAATTATTTCGGTTTTCATTGGGGACACATGTTCTATTTTATTTTTGTCTCTCTGTTCATTTCTTTCCTCAGCAGAAATAGCAAACATTTGGCAAGATTACTAATCGCCATTCTCTGAGATGTTCAGAGATTGTGACAATATCTGTTTTGGGATCATTGGGACCAATGTCTTCTTGTTTTATTGCTGCTGATCTGATTGGACAATAAGTTGAGAGCTCTCTTTCTGGCACACACTGCACTTGATTCACATAAAGCCCTGAGGAGCACTCTGGGACTACCTCTGGGATTATAACTCTCATCTGTAGTTTTTTGTACACATGCAAACACAGGTGCACACATGCACATACACACCCACACACGAACACACACACACAGCAATCATTTAGATTTTTCTTGCAAATTCACTGTCAGGATGAAAATATTCAGTCATTTTGTTCTTTATAACATCCCTCTTGTTCGAAAGGAAATCTTAGGAATTCTTTTCTAACAGTCACCCTGTGATAGCCTGTCATACAGACTCATACCGACTTTTATGTACATATTTATTATCTTAACTTCTTAAGCATTTTTCCATAATTTCTGCCAAAATAGCCAGCAGCTCTGATTCTGATCTTTATGTCTTATAACTGACAGTTAATGTTGGTCTCTTGTTATTACAAGAGTTACTACAGTTTCGTTGTCATTCTGTTTACTAATTTTGCTGTCATCATCCTGAATACTTTAGTACTCTAGTTACTAGGATACAATAAATTATGTGTAGACTCTCCTGGCTTCCCAACTGAGTGACATCCCTTATTTCATTTTTTGTGCTTGATAAAGCTTTGTATTATTTTTAACGTTTTTAAATTGTTTTTTCAGTTATTCTACAATTGTATTATTTCTTCCTTCCCTTTCTTCGCCCTAATCACTATCATGTGCCCCTGATATCTCTCTTTCTAATACATGACCTCTTTTTTATACTACTTGTCATTTCATGCATGTATGAATATATATATATATACATATATATATGAATGAATATGGGGAATATACCTATACCTACACACACACACACACACACACACACACACACACACACACGTTCATTCCTAAATATAACCCATTCTTTCTGCATTGTGTTACTTGTATGTATGTTTACATGACTGATCATTTGGTATCGAATAACCAATTGGTGTATTCTTCCTTGGAGAAGACTATTTCTCCTGTTTACAGCATTCCTTAGAGGCCTGTATTTCTTTATGTATGGTTGAGGCCTCATTGATTTCCCTGTCCACGCTGGCATGGCTATTGTGATGGTCCTTGTTTAGCTCATGTTTAGGCAGTTATGTTGCTGAGACTTTATGGATGCGATGACAGATATTTAGAGAGGAGCTAGAGGTTATTCTAGTTGATTACAGTCATGGCTGTAGGTTTTGTTTCACATATACATTCTACTAAGCTACATACTCAGTTCTCATCCTGATTTCTTTGGCTGAGCTCTAACAACATCCCTACATTATTCCATGGTTACCGTGTAAAGCTTTATTAATGACAGTTTCTTCAAAGTACCCAAAAATAATCATATGCCATCAGTGATTTTTATTTCCCAGTCTACGTCTTTGAGAAATCTAACCACAACTATTACTGCAAAGCCAACTACAATATTTTATTTCTTCCATTTTTTCTTTTTCCTTTCACCATTTGAAGTTTTAACTTCAGAGTAACTCATTAATATGTCAAAAATTTTTTATTTGTATTTATAAACAGTTAGAAGAAAAGAAATCTATATGCATTCGAAAAACATTAAGAAATATATCTAGTCAAAAATCTAGAGTGGTCATGATGAATGAAGGTCAAAGGACCAAGCTCCAATAAGAATAGTATGTGTACTATCATAATGAAGTCTCAGTACATATTTTGACTAACAGAAAATAAGCATTGCATAATTGTGTCAGTTATGTAAAAAAAGTATACATACTTGCAAACAGATAAATATTCAAACATAGACCAGGTCAGGAAACTCAAACACTACTATAAGATTATGGACGGCATCATAATTTTGTTGCATAAGTAAAATGGGTGTTGGATTTATCTTAGGAATGTTGTATTTTAACTGATTCATCTTAGTAAATGTATTTCTGAGAAGAAGATGAAGTAATTTATTTTCTGGGACTGTACCAAGGAAATATTCCAAACTCTTACATATATATGTAAAGGTTATTTAATTTAATTAGCATGACTACCATCATGCAATGCAGTTTCTCATTCTGGTTAGGAAAACTTTACTTAATAAATGCTCCTGCTGAGTTTCAGAAGTAGTCATTGAGTATTGATCAAAACAAAGCTTCTTTCCTTGTTGCAGAGTTCAGATACATTGAGGAAGTAGGGGGATTTGGAACCCTGTGGTACAGCTGCAGGTGGTATTAACAGCAATAGCAGCAAGAAGCTAGGGGGCCAGGTACCACTGGAGAGAAATTGAGAAAAGCATGCTGTGCTTCTTGCAGAAAAGTATCCAATCTATGGCATCATCAATTATAGAGAAAAGCTTGATGTGTCCCAAATTAAGAGACTAAGTCAAAAATCAAGATTTTGCAGAGATGGCATGTTTAAGAATTAAAGCATGGCAAAAACATATTTCTAGGAAACTGAGTTTCTATAGACTTGAGTGAAGAATTAGATGTTTTTTTCCTGCAAAATGAAATCTTTTATATTTTCCACTGTATAAGGATTATTAAATGGCTATTGAGAAACACATCTGTGCTTTTTTTGGGAATTCACTATTTAATGTAAGCCTAGATAGGAGATAGCTTAAGAAAGAACTGAGTCACTGAGTGTAGTCAGTATTAAAAATAAAATATGAGGTATTGATGCAAGAGAGAGATGTGTGAAAGTGAGGTGGATGGAGGGAGGGATGAGAGAGAGAGCGAGAGAGCGAGAGAGAGAGAGAGAGAGAGAGGGAGGGAGAGATCTCCTGAGCATAGGAAAAGTCAGGCATGGTAGTAGTTTCTGATGTTATAAACATTTGTATTACTTCTTCGAAAATGTCAACCAATGTATTTTGAACGCATGCATGCCCTCTCTCAGTTTACCTAGATCACTGTGCTGCCCTACTCATGCAACTTTGATTTTTTTATTTATCTCTCTCTTACTTTATTTTTACAGTCAAGTCTGATTTGTGATGTTCGTATGTTCTTAGATATATAGCTCTCCAATAAAGTGTGTTTAACTCTCCAGGGATGACACCACTGGACAAAACAGAAACTCTCTCCCAGCACCAGTCAGTTGTCAATAGCTCTTCAGCTAGGGATGGGACTTCGTACCTGTCTCTTCTTTCCATGCTGAGATTTGGTCTGGCTTGAGCTTGCACAGGTCTTGTTCCTGCTATTAAAGCTGCTGTAAGGCTCATATGTGCAATTGTTCTGCTGTGTCCAAAAGAAAGTTTCATATATACTTTGTTTTCTGCCATAATCCATGATTCTTTGGAGAAGGGGTGTGATATAGATATCCCCTCTAGGATTCAGCATCCCATACTCTTACTAATAGTTCTAGAAGGTGCTATATATGCTACCTAATAAGACAGTCATCAATATTAAACAGCTGTGAATCCTGCAGAGTACCATAATCACTGACTGACAAGATCAGCCCACTGGTGCAACTGTCACATGAACATCATAGTAACCAGTCATTTTCTGATTTACGTCTTGTTACATGAGAAGAATTTTATACCTGTCACCATTAGAGGGCAAGAACCTATGACTAGACAGGTCATAATACCTAGGACATAAACTACTACCATTATTTTCCTAAATAAACATAATATCAAAGGGATTAGTAAAGTATTTTATTTTTAAATTATGCTTTCAATTTCTGAGATTATAATATGGTGACATCAATTTCTCATTTTCTTCCCTCAAGACTCTCCTCTATAAACCTATTTGACCTTTAAAATTCAGGACTTCCTTTTTTCATTAATTGTCATTAATTTGTGTGTGTGTGTGTGTGTGTGTGTGTGTGTGTGCGCGCGCACCTAAATAATAAATACAGACAGTTCAGTCTGTGTAATGTTATTTACATGTATATCGTTTTAGGGATGATGATTTATTTTCAGATAAACAATTGCTGTGCTCTTCCTTCAAGAATATTGCTTTTCCCACTCAGTATTCATTAGCAATCCCTAGTTGTTTGTGTAGAATCAACCCTAGTGGCTTTTCACCTCACTAATTTTGTATGCCTATTAATGTAGCCTTGTACACTTGTACAGCTCATGGTTGAGGCAATATGTTGTTGAGACATTAAGAGTGTTTCTTATGAGTTTCCTAAGAGATACAAACTCACAGAAAACTCCATTTCTATAACTTTTCAAATCGATCAACCTCTCTTCTGCAATGGTTTCTGAGTTTTAGGTTCAGGAGTTATAGGTTTATCATTTGGGCTGGGCTCCACAGCTCTATTTTTTCTACTGCTTGTGGTTTTTCTATAATTATCTCCATCTGTTGAAAGAGATATTTCTTTGTAAGGAGTGAAGACTATACTTATCTCTGAGTGTCAAGATAAATATTTAGAATTTAGCTAAGGCTTATTCTATGTTAGTAATGTGGTGGTTGTAGGTTCTCCTTTCAGATCCATAACTTCACTAGCCCTTGGTAGTTGGCTAGGGTTCCAGTAGTAGGTATGATTTCCCTCTTGTTGGCCAGACCTTAAGTCCAATTAGGAGCTTTTGATACTTCTGAGGTATACCACTACTGTACTCTTCAAGTTATTGTACCATGATAGTTACTGTGGTTTCTAGGTGTCATAGCTGGATAGGGCTGTTGCTTGCTTTCCTCCTTTTGAAGCTTAGATGGCACCTTCTAGTACCATGAAACATAGTCCTCACAGTGGAGTTATTGAAATATTAGCTCAGGGTTCTCTTGACCCTGAGTCTGAATTACATGTTATCCTCAGCAATAGGGTCATACCTCCCACCTCTGGGGGATAACCAGAAGTAATAGCTTTAGACTGTATGTTTTAGGAGTCTTGAACAAACTTGACTAATAATTCAAAAGAGGGTTTCTCAGGCCTCGTTCAGATTTTTTTTTTTTTTGTAAATAGTCCATGAATGTTTGAAGGACCTTGTCAGCCCAAATGTTAAAATTTTCTTTGAACTATTTAAGTATCTTTATATACTAATTTGCATTTATCATAGGTGCTTTTTGGTAGCTACTAGTACAATTCCTTATGAGTGCTTATGAATCTTTCGGTTATTTTTCTCCTCCCTTCTACCCTTAATTAGATTCCCCACTTTTCTCATTTATCTCTGGTACTCTGTTATTCTCCTCTCTGTTGATTCTTGGCATATGACTAAAGACTTTATACTTCACAGACACTTTCTGAGTGGTGCTCACTGTTGCTCTATTTGGAGTATCTAGGAATTGGAAACCACTTACATCCTTCAACTGGTGAACAAGTAATAAAAACACGGTATGTATTCACTGTGGAACATTACTCAGTTATAAAGAACAAGGAAATCATGCCATTTGCAAGTAAATGTATGAAACTAGAAAGGTTACTAATTGAAATAACCCAGACTCAGAAAGACAAATGTCACATGTTCTACCAAATGAGCTGAGGTTCCTAGCTCCAGATCTTCAGATGTGAATATATAACCTAGAGTAACAGCAGAAACCAGGAAAATACCATTGAGGGAGTGAAGCTTCGGGTGATTTCAAGGCCTAGTGTATGACATTTGCTCTCATTAGAGAAGCTAATTCAGGAAAACCATGACATTTAGCAAGTTTGCTGTACATAGTGACACCTGTGTGTGTGTGTGTGTGTGTGTGTGTTTGTGTGTGTGTGTGTGTGTGTTAGAGAGAGAGAGAGAGAGAGAGAGAGGAGAGAAGAAGAAAATGAAAAGTAAAATGACAGAAAACATTCACAATGTTCTTCCATAGTAATAGCACACAGATACTGCTTTTGAAATTTTTCACTTTTAATTTTATTAAGGACATTTGTATTCTTCTCAATAGATGGTTGTATATATTTGAAGAAAACTACTATACAATAGAAGAAATATTAAAAAATGAAAAATGAAATAAAAAATTTTGGTTGTAATTTCCTAATGTGTTACCCAAGCATTTGCTCCTGGTAACATCAAATAAGATTGCATCATAAATTATTTAAAATATATGGAACTAGAATTTAAGATTTTATTATTTCTATTCAACTCCTTAATGGTTTTCAGGAGTCAGATTCAATTAGAAAAGTTCTTTTTATTTTGTTATGCTTTCCAATAATTTAAAAAGCTTGATGATTACTTATTTTGAGTCATTTCATAAAATTTTATTATTACAGAGCCATCTGTTATTACCCTTTAGAATGTGATGTTTTGTGAAAATATCTTAAGTTCTAAATTAATTTTCATATAACACTAGTTAATCTTCATGTCTTTCTTACAAAAGCCTGTCCCAAGTGTCCTTGTAGAAACATCGTATTAACTAAGGTGTCAGTAGCGTCTGCTTTTGACTCAAACCATGCATTGGTATTCTTTAGAGAAAGCAGTACATAGATACATAGATTTCTCAGAACTTCCTCTGTGTCTTGTAGCTTTGAATGACCTTGAACCTCTGATCCCCCCTCTCGCACTATGGTAGAGCTGGCATTACAGAAGGATAGGCAAGCACTTAACAACACATGCTGCATACATCAGCCTGTGGCAATTATTTGGAAGATAATTTGAAGTTTTATGTGTGTAGCTCAGAATGTGTCAGTATGTTTTCACAATCGATGCCTATCATAGCTTAACTTGAAGTTGAATCTGATTTTCTAGAGTTTTCAACTACTTCCTGAAATGATTAAAAGTGTGATGCATGTGAATCATATCACTCCTATTTTCTAACTATGACCTAAGGAGTAACTGCTCAAGGCAATACCTAACTTTTCTGGGTTCCTCTTGGCGTGTTTTGATTTTCATTTTAAAGTAATAAATTGTTTAGTTTCTTGATCTTCCTCTTGGTACCTGTGAAAATTTAATAGACTAAGCTATAGAAAACAGCGGTGAAACATACATCATTCTTGAGCAAAATCGACCCATACCTTTATTCAAGGCTCCCTGTTAAAGGAAATAACTAAGTCTATCACCTTTAATTCTTTATACCAGCACAAGTGCTGCCTGATGAACAGCTAAAAGGAACAGAGAGCTGGGTGGATATCTGCTTCAGTAAAACTAGTCTAGATTGTCTCTCATTCTGTTTTAATCTTGAATATCTAGTAATTTTGTCTGTACTCCTTTTCATTCTCCACGAAGGCTCAAAGATAGGGATCTCCTTATGCACCAGAGTAAATGACACCAGGTGATTTGAGTGGACAAATGCCCAAGGAACCCTTATACTCGAGCCTCAATAGATACTTTCCAGTATTAATTATGGGATGACTATAACAAGAGAAACTGGTTGAGTAACAACTGACAATTAAGTAGGTTAATTTAGTCTTTGGACAAGAAGATGAAATTGACCTTTAATGTAATCCTGAATGGTTTTAAATTGTTTTCAGTTCAGATAGGAGGCCCTCCACTCTTACTACCTCATGATTTGCACTGCATTTTACAGAGACTGCATCTTATTTGAAGTGAGCTTGTTGAGAAAATTTCCCAGGAGATGTATCTAAGGAAATGATTGCTTAAAATTAGTCTTTTCTACCTACAATCACTTGAGAATAATAATACTGACAATAAAGGTAATCTTTTAAAATCTTGTCATTTTGTAGTGTCAAAGCAAACAACATTGGTATTATGCTTATTATTTATTCAATTGCTATTTAGCTTAAACTGTCAAACAAGATTAGCTCCACTTCAGCATTGATCTGAGGGATTCTATATTGTTTAATGCTCATCTGCATACTTCATTTACTTCCTGCATTTATTCTATCAGTTCTTTTATTTCACGCACTAGCAGTGAAAACTGAAGCCAGCAATATACCTTTCTGCTCTTCTTGTTTTCAGTCACCCCCATACATCTGTCTGGTGCTGTATTGATTATCAAGGTGATGAGATCTAAAACCATGTTACATACAAACTTCCAAGTCTGTCTGTGAGGGATTTTTTAAATTGGGTTTATAGAGATGGGGATGACCAGCCAATGTGGCTATTGGGTTAGATATAAAACAAATAGTTGAATATTAGAAATCCTTTATCTCTGAATCCTGTCTTCTGTAAGTTGCTTTTGTTACTTCCCCTTCTTAGCACTGGTCACAACAAATTCTCCAGTCTAATACTCTTTGACAACAGACTTTTTGAATTATTCTTTGAAGATTTTACCTTTCTGGCCTCAGGTAATGATCTTTAAGGGATTCCTTGCAGAAATTGCACCAATGTCGCACATACCTTTCCTTGATAATCTTCTGCAAACTTGGCCGAAGCCTTGTTGATTTCCCCAACTTTTACCATCTCTCGTGGCTACAAAACCTCAGTACCATATGAGTCTTGATGTTAGGTCTGTTGGTAAATCAAAATGTAGTTTATTCCCTTCTAGCAGAATTGTAAAGATCCCTGTGAGGCTCAGAAACTGAGCCTGGGAAAACAATTCCCTAAGTCATTATTCATAATGAAGCATCCCCTTCATATGGACTCTCAGTTCAAATTATGTCTTTCCATCTTTTTTAATGAATTTGTATTTCCATACTAGAGCCTTCCTTGAATAGGATATTGCTCTCAAGATGCCTTTGCTGTTGTCTCAGCCCAGAACACTTTGTTTGTTTGTTTGGTTGGTTGGTTATTCTTCAGTGAGGCTAATCTCTTTAAGAATTAGCTTTTCCTGTGTATCCTCCTTGTTACCAGCTTTGGACATCAACTGAAGGTCCTTATGTGTCAACCTGCATGTTTTAAATCTTTCTACCACATTGTTTCAATGAGTAGTGGTAGGTAATGTTTAGTCAACAGACTCTGACCTAGTGTTGGTGCTATCTGAGTTTCTCTGTTGAAAAAATTAGTCAGATTCACCTTTACTGAAGTTCTGAAGACACTGACAAAGTACAGATGTTTTTGTTTTTATTTTTCCAGACTATAGTACAAATATCCTCTGGCTAAATTCCTGGTAGAATACTTGCTCATCTCTAAAACTAGAGCTCCTCTAGATAAAGTTTCTTTATCTCAAATCTTCTTCTAAACTAGAAACAAAAGCTTAGGCCATCTGGTCAGGCTCATCACAGCAGTAGCCCCACCTCTTTCTTAGTTTCCACTGACTTCAGTTAACTCTCCTCATTACGGTGAATACATGACCAATGTAGTTTTATGAAGGAAGCATTTGCCTTAGCTCACAAAGGAGGGTAAAAGGTTCATCACAGTGTGAAAGCCCGGTTACAAGGACACAAGAAAACTTGTCGCATTAAATCTGGAGACAAATGCAGGAGCTCTTATTTATTTGGAATTCAGCCTATGTGATGTTGCTGCCCAACTTCAGAGCAACTCTTACTGACTCTGTTACATCTTTAAGGCATCATATTTTTTTAAAAAATTTTGTTTAAATGTATTATTATTATTATTATTATTATTATTATTATTATTATTGTTATTATTTTACTTACTCACTTTACGTCTTGCTCACTTCTCCCAGGCAAGCCCTCACAATCCTCCCCATCCCTTTTCCCCTTCTCTGAGCATGTGGTAGTATCCTTCCACCCTGGCACATCATGTCTCTGCAAGGCTAGGTGCATCTTCTCCCACTGAGGCCAGACAAAGCAGTTCAGCTAGAAAATCATATACCATGGACAGGCAACAGCTTTTGGCATAGTTCTGCTCTAGTTGCTCAGGACCCACAAGAAGATCAAGCTACATATCTGTTACATACATACGTGTGGGGAGGCCTAGGTCCAGCCCATATATGTTCTTTGGTTGGTGGTTCAATCTCTGATAGCTCCAAGGACCCAGGTAAATTGACACTATTGGTATTGCTGTGAAGTTCCTATCCCCTCAGGGCCCACAATCCTCCCTCGTATTCTTCAATAAGAGTCCTCAAGCACCATACACTATTTGGCTCTGATTTTCTGCATCAATCTCAGTCAGCTGCTCAGTGGAGCCTCTCAGAGGACAGACATGCTAGAACCTGTCTGCAAACATAACAGAGTATCATCAATAATGTTATGGGTTGGTGCTTGTCCATGGGATGGGTCTCAAGTTCTGCCAGTTAAAGTTGGCCATTCCCTCAGTCTCTGCTCCAGAAGAAAATGTGTGGTATGTAATCACTTTATAAGGGAATATTAACCTCAAAATACAGGTTACCCTGCTACACTCCATAGACCCAAAGAAGTTAAACAAAAAGGAAGACACAAGTAAGAATGCTTGAATCTCACTTAGAAGTTGGAATAAAATAGTCATAAGAGGCAGATGGAGGGTGGAACTGGGTGGGAGAGGGTACAGGGACAGGATTTGGGGGGTTCAGGATCAGATGTGGGGAAGGACAGGAGAGATGGCCAGATGGCCATACAAATAAATAGTAATCTGCAACTGATGGGGCTAGGAAGGTGGGGGGGGCATCTCCAAGATGAGACAGAGACCTGGGATAAGAGAGGTACCCGAGAATCAAGAGGGATGAACTTATCTGTGAATCACACCATTGGGTATAAGGAACGTGATGAGACTACTTCCTTTTGCCAGGCAGGAACCCTAGTAGAGCTATTAGGAATGCCAACCTACCCACAAAAGGTTTGACCCAAAATCTATCTTGTCTATGAGATGTCATTAAGGGTTGACACAGAAAAGTGTGGGACTGTGAAAGGATAGCTTGGTTTCTGGTTGAGCACTGGCTAGAGATGGCCAGAGACACACAGGTATCCCTGCTAGGGTCAGCATGCATTTCATCATGCTCCCAGACTCCAGGTTCTTGACATGAGGCCAAAGACCTCCATTGATCCATGCCTTTCAGTCACATAGGGCAACACCCCTACCAGCCCCTCCATAGGTAGAGGGCATGACTACAGGCCACAGAGCCTCAAGAGATCTCCATATTAATGAGATACCTAAAGGCCAGAGGGTGTAGCCAATTAAGCATTCCTTACCAGATCTTACTCCTTACAAATGGTATTTAACCTCAGGCCTGCCCTGAGGGTACATTGTGACAATAAACCTTTTAAAATCATGGACACCCTCTTATCTTTGGGGCCCACTGTGGAGAACCCTAGAGGGGGGTTTAGACTAATCTCTCAACTGGAGAATTTCTTTGCGTTCCTGCCATGGAGGCTTGCCAACTCAAGCAAGCTAGCTGAGCCAGCCATGACCAAGCCAAGCAAGCCACCATGACCAAGAGTTTCCACCCGTGGGACTCTGCCGGAGCTCTCCCTCTCACCCCTCTCGGCTGCAGGCCAGTCCAGCACATTTGCCCCTGCATCTCAGATCTTCTGCGGTTCCCAATGGTGTCTGGGAGCCCAAGGACAGAGACCACCAGTCTCCTGGTCAGCCACTTTGGCCCAGAGGACTTCAGGCTGTGACTTTTCCACACCCAAGCAGAGCCCTGTGGCTTCGCATAGCCCAGTGCTAGGCTCTCTGTGGAGTGAACATAGTCAAATAAGACCCATGCCCACACACTAGCTACAGCCTGACAGAAAAGGGTGAGATTCCAAGGTGATTCAGAATTTAGTCAAGCCGAGTATTAAGCCTCACCAACCCTCTAGTCACTTTTTGCACAGTTAGTTTTGTATTATCATCATTATTTTCTAGTGTTCCATAACAGCTAATCTTATCTAAAATTTTAACATGCTCAACTACAAGTTACATATACTTCTAAATTATTCCTTGTTAATTTGTATTTCATGATTTATTTATGCTGTCATTTCAAATTAAGGCTTTTTTCTAAGCCTTCATTTTACTTTGAAAGTTTATTTTATATCTTGTATTTGTTGGCTCATTTGAATATTATAACCTCATTTTTTGAGGATACTCTTTATTATTTTTCTTCTCGTGACTTTTATTATTAAACAAAGTCTCTGTTTTCACTCTGTTTATTTAAATTGAAAGCAGTAGGAGGTGTAAAGGGCAATTTCTTCTTTGTTCCTGGGTGTTTCACAAGTGAATTGTATCCAAGCTATGTTATCACTCCTTTCTGATTCAGAAAATTCCTGTCTTGTTCAGCCCTCCATGCTTCCTTTACACTTTTCTAAGCTGCATCCTTCAAGATGCCACTCACAATATGACTTACTTGTACTGGCACCCCAACTTCTGACATCCTCCTTTGGTGTCTCTACTCTCTGCAAATATGAAATATTGAATCCTTCAGAAGTAAGAATTCCATTCTATTATTAAGTTTCAATTTAGTATATTGCCAGTGATATTAGGATCATTATACGGCATGGCACAATATGCCATCTTTTCCCAAAGAATTCTCCCCCAACCATTCTCTCCCCGTGCTCTCTCATTCTCTTTCATCTGGCATCACTTTGGTCTTGACAGAAATTAATAATTTGCTAGTCTTGGGCTTGCTTGTTTTTGTTTGTTTGTTATTTGTTTTTTTTCCTCTGTGTATTTCATTTTATGTTTGTTTTTTGTCATGAAGGTCAACAGGAAATAGCAAGTACTTTCCTGGTATTAAAGTTTTATGTTTTATGATGCTAAGGAGATATAGATATCATTGGATTATTAGAAATAATGGGTTATGTTTTCATCAGATATATAACTTATTGAGTCTTTATTTCATGTTTTAAAAGTTGAGATAAGGATTTCATAAAGCATGGACCACAAATCAGAACAGACTTAAAATTATTTGACAAATCTTTCTGTTTATTAATTGGAAAGTAATTGTATATGATCATAAATAATATCACTAAGAGATAAAACACTATATTTTTCTTCTGATAAAAAAACGGTCTAGAAGCTGGGGAGATGATTTAGTAGTTAGGGGCACTTTCTACACTTTCAGAGAATCCTGTTTCAGTTCTGTGGTTTTTTGGTAATGAAAGAAAAGCAATCAAAATATATGGAAACATAGATCATTTATAGGAGTATAAAATTCAATGTCATATAATGCTGTTTTATACTAATTTATATGCTATGTAATACTAGCATTAAGAAATACAATATTATATTGATTTTCCAGCTATTTTAAAATTTGACTATGAACAATTTTAAGGGAAACAGGAATAATCATTTCTACCAGAAATTAAGATATTTATAACTATGGAATTTAAAGCTGTGAAATTTGTGGGAGTGAATATTGTCAATAGGTCATGGTAAAACAAATCCACTACTTTTTTATTGTTGTTTTAGGCACAGGTCATTTAAAATAAAAATTATTTTGCATAGGATGTAAATGTCTCCTTATTTGAATTTTTTTTGTTCTTCATGGAATATATTTTTACTGCATAACCTTGCTACCACTGCTCAGTTATAGAAAACTTTTTGATAAACAAATTTACACACATTCTTTTTTGTACATACCCTTGAACATTGATCTACCCACGGTCTTTGTCACCAAAAGTGTTCTTTAAAGTTAGAAGGGAAAGATTTAGATCTACAAACCCATACCTTCCCATGTATTCTATAAGATTTTAGGGACAGATGTTAGTAGAGACAAATGGATTGATTTAAAGTTTGACCAAATGATTGTTGGAGGGAAGAGAAAAGAATGATTTTTCTATTCGTTTTCTCCATAGCCATTTGTCGTGGGTTCTGATTTCCCACTGTAAAGAGACACCCATGACCAAGACAAGTTGGGAAAGAAAGCATTCAGTTAAGGGCTTCCTGACACTTTCAGATGATTAGTTCATAAGCATTGTGGGATTGGGTGGGGACCCTGGAAGCAGGCAGGTATGACACTGAAGCAGTAGCTGAGAACATAAGCATGACCCATAAATTGCCAAAAGAGAGGCCTGCCTCACCTGGCATGGGCTTTTGAAATGATAAAGCCCACCCCCAAGTGACACACTTCCTCCAACAAGGTCATTCTGCCTAAGACTTTCCAAACAGTCTGACAACCTGGAACTAAACATTCTAATATATGAGCCTATGGGGGCTATTCTCATTGAAGTTACCACACCACAATACAGTTTTAGAAATTTATTGTTAGAGACTATTTTTTTTTTTTTGAGAATCTAGAGGGGAAATCCATTGAGATTTTCAAACTCTTTTGTATCTCAGAACAAAGAATCAGATCAGTGACACATGGATATTTCGAGGATTCCTCTAATATAGTGACTGATTACATATACTGCTGGGCATATTAATCCATATACTCCCAAATATAATAATTAATAATTTGGAATATGAACATAGAAGATATTTAGGCAAAATACATGAATGGCATGAGAGAAGATGCCATTAATAATAATAATTAATGATAAGAGCTTCTTAATATGGTAAATATCTAGCAGGATTCAATATTAAGAAACTAATGTAAGAATACCAACAAACTAAAATGCAGGATGTGGTAAAGAGGACCCATAGACAGAACATTTGACACTTTCTATTTGATAAGAGGAAACTCATTAATCATGAGTAAAGAATTACTATTAAGCATCCTAGCTTGATGCCTGGCTTGGTGGCCAAACCCATTTATACCTAAGATATAATCATCAAATAAAATCAAATTCAGGCAGTGCAGTGTAGGAGGAAGAAGACAAAGATTTGTGTTCTACCATGCCACCTGATGTGGTTGGGAAAAGAGATATCCACAGGGGTACAATCTTCCCCATGGCACAGGTGGATCACAGACACACAGAACCTCACCTACCACCTTGCAGCTGCTGTATCAAGAGAGAAGGAAGACAAAAGACCTGTGGACCACCATACCATCCACAGACCTGCCCCCTGGTACACAGCTCACAGCAGAGGTGGGCTATAGATACCCACTTGCCACCATGGCTCACAGAGTGGACTGAAGACATTACCCAGAGGCCCACTACAGCATGGCCAATCTTCAGCAGGAACCACCACAATTTGCAAGTGTGTGGTGGACAGATGCTAGAGAAACAGAAATGATGCCACTTGACTTTTATGAAGAGTAATGGCACTGAACTCTCCAGGGAAGAGAGAAGTAGCCTGTTGTAAGTAGCCAGCCGCATCTCCTGGGGCCATGGTGAGGTCCCATGCCAAGTTGCTTTCAAGGGGCATGTCTGGCTCCATGACTATGCACCAGCAGTGGTCAAAGTAGATGTTAGTGGCTCATAATACCATCAGAAAAAATGTGGATGTCTCTGGTTGGGCAGCCACCTAGGATTATGTAGATGTCTGGGGCTGTGCAGAACTGGCCCACTCCTCACTGGCTGGGGTGATTTGGAAAGCTGACCCCACCTGTCATCTGCAGCAGCACTTGGGAGACCAGACCCTGCAAGTCACCAAGGCAGTGCAGTGGAGCTGGCCCTGGTAGCAGGAATGTGGATGAGCTGGCCCTGATGATGTGACTACGGGAGAGCTGACTCCCAGAGTCTGGAAAGCTGCCACAGGGTCATGAGTGCAGGATAGCTATCTCTGCCCCTCAACAGGTACTATACTGGGGAGAGCAGCAGGCCCTGCACCTTACCTGAAAAACATGGCAGATCTGAGCTTAGTGGGAGTGCAGGTGAGCCAGCCCTGTGGGTGATAGGGCACAGGAGAGCTGGCCCAGCTATTTGTCTGCTGTGATGGTCCCTGTCAGTTAGAGAGTTGGCCCTGGAGCATGGCAGCAAGAGAGATATTCCTTCTCTCTCACTGTTTGTAATACTTGGAAGGGCTAGCCCTGTGTCTTGCCTGGTCAGCACAGTAGAGCTGGCCCTGATGAGGAGGACATGAGTAAGCCTGCTCTGAGAGTGTGAGAGCAGGAGAACCACTCCAGTCCCTCACAGACTGTGTAGCACATGGGAAATTGGATCCAGCACCTTGACTGGACTCTGAAGGCTAGGTGTATGTGAGCTGGCCCCAAGGCTGTGAGAGCAAGCAGAAGAACTGACCCTGCCTCCTGCCTATAGTGACATTGGGTGGCCTAGCTAGAGCAGTGCTAAAGAACTTGCCCTGGTGGTGCAGATAAGGGAGAGCCAAGTCGATGACAAGCTCAGCTACCATTCATGCCCGGATCCAGGACTCTGAGTTGGCCTACACCAAAATCTGTATATCATCTACAAAACGTTGGGGTGCATGAAAGGGTTAGTCCTGCTCTTTCAAAGCTGTAGGATCTCTGCACATGGGGCAACAATAGGATAACCTGGAGCAGTCTTGGTGAGGATCCAGTGTTGATGGTGTCACAGAAGCCAGAAACCTAGAGCCAGACAAATGACTCATAGTACACATTTGCAAGGGAAGATGTGTGGATAGAGGGATATATATGGAACACACTGTGACATACTACAGCTTCCCTGTATCTTCTCTCTCTCTCTCTCTCTCTCTCTCTCTCTCTCTCTCTCTCTCTCTCTCTCTCTCTCTCTCTCTCTGTGTGTGTGTGTGTGTGTGTGTGTGTGTGTGTGTGTGTGTGTGTGTCAGTGTTCATTTTATTTTAGGGGGTTGCCAGAGAGAAGAACAGATGAGAGGGGACAGGGAGATTAGTGGAACTGGAATGCATGATGGGAAACAAAGAATTAATAAAAGGTTAAAAAATGAAAATGAAAAAATAAAGCAAATAAAACTGTAAACTGTACTTGAACACAACATCAGACTCTGAGTAAGCCCTGCAGTTTTATCATGTACCCATTTAAGTTTGTCGAGCTGAAAGCATATGGAACCACCAAGGTTAGAGCCTGTGTACTAAGGGACTGCTGAGGGGAATTAAATAAATAATGACCGCATTTCAAAACGAAAGGCTAAGGAGCTGAGGGTGTGTCTAATCACAACTGGCTTTGAGAATGTTATTTCACTGACTGGAAACAATGTGAACTAGCTATCAGTGTCACTAACCAACACTGGGGAGTGACATAAATTGCTAAAAAGAAGTCCAGTGAGTTTCTGTCAATTTCCAGCCTCAGCTCAAGAGTGGGTCCTGAGGAAGGGGCTCAAGAACTACACAGAGTCAGTGATAAATGCAAGCAGACAGCTCGGTGATCTGCTCCAGAGCCCTCTCTTGCAGACCAAAGCCTGGTCTTTTATTTGCATAAGCTACTTCTTTAGAAATTGCATATCAGTTTAATCTTTCACCCCAGGTTCCCTTTTGATCATCTCACAAATCAGCATTTTATGACCTTAGCCCCTTGACTCTTAGAAATGGAAATGGAAATACAGAGCATATTTGAGGCAAATGAGCCAGATAGCAAGTACATTTTGTCAAATTTATTTATTTACTTACTTACATCCCAAACTCTGCCCCCTTCCCCAGTCCCTCTCTTACAGAGTTCATTTACCTATCCCCCTCCACTTCTCCTCTGAGAAGGTGGACTTCTCCTTGGGTATCCCACCCCACCATGAAGTCTCAAGTCTCTCCCATTGATGGCAGACTGGGCAGCCTTGAAGACTGAGCTGCCTATCTGCTGTACCTGTGCCTTTGGGCCTCCTTGCAGCCCCTGTATGTTCCATTCAGTGGCCATGCTGGACTCAGCAAGTTCCAAAATTAGGCGTAATTCTTATGACATTGGCTTGCAATGGGAGGACAGGAATAAGATTGTTGAGTATTTTTTATTTTACATGATTAAAAATGTTGATAATATTTTTATCCAAAAATGTGTTTTAGAGCTAAGGCAATGAATACTACCTCCTTTTCTACAGTCCTTTCTGCTTATATGAAGTTGATAGGGAGTGCTCATACAAACTCTAAAGATACTCAGGAAGAAATATTTTTTATGGCAATGGCAGACTTTGATTAGCGGACATGTTATTTTTCTTTTTCATTCTTTGGGATGAGTGGTCACTTCCATAATTGGTTTGTAATTTTCCGTCTATTAAAATACAATGCTCCTGGTTGTTATACAACCATATGCAAATCATCCCCAACTTGCCTTTCAATTCTCATCTAATAGTACCAGGTATTTGAATAGGACAAGGCAGTAGTAGTGAAACACCTACCAACTGAGGTGTGTGTGTGTGTGTGTGTGTGTGTGTGTGTGTGTGTGTGTGTGTGTGTGTGTAGGCTTCCTCAATCAGACTTCTTGGTTTTCTTTTTGGATAAATATTAGTGCTTTGTGAATTTTCCACATTGTTTTCCTTTCTGGCTACAGCAACACTAACTCTTTTCATCTTATTGTTCTGTTGATTGCTTTCTGCTCAACAAGTGATAAAGCCTATATTTAGATGCAGGTTTAAAATTTGAACTATAAAATTTATGTCTATGGGAGAACAGACCAAGAGAAGAAATTCTTCATTATTTTTGGCTGTTTAAAATTACTTGAAATGGTACAACATATGATATTCTACCTTGAAGTCATCCAAAACATGCATTTAATTCAAATTAATTGCTACTTAGAGAAAATTAATTATCATTCATACCCAGATGTGTGTGCTATATGTGTTCAGGACCAGCTGTCCCCTGTTTCCTTCCTCTCCATATGTCCAGACCAGATGCATATCAGCCTAGATGGATGAAGCAGAGTCCAGAACTGGTAGGGTCTGCCGGATCCCTGGCTGGCTGGTAGTGAAAGCCTGCAGTTGAAGAAACATCTCTCTTAAATGATCTTAGCTTGTGTACCAACCTTTATTTGGAGTAAAAGATTTTACGCATACACTATATTTTGGTATGAACCCCAGCTACATATGAACCTTGGAGAGTGGGAAGAGATTGTTCTCAGTGTGAAGTTTCACTGGCTAGAGTTTAAAGTATTGTGAATGTCTCATTTGTAAGTAGAATTATTCCAGGTATCTCAAGTACTTGCTGGGGAGGTTTTTATGGGGAAAGAGGAAATTGAATATGTAGGTTTGTGTAGGTAGAGGACATGAGGAGTTGGCACTCAAACATGATCAGAGAAGGGGTAGCCATGATGGTAAAGGGAATCAAATGAGCTATTTAGACATGGTAGACTTTGACCTTAATTAGTAGGGTGTCCCAGCAGATGTGAATTCTGCAAGCTATAGTAACAACTCACCTGACAAGAAATACTCACTGACTGGTCTACAGTGTTACAAATATTATAGAAGTAAGTAGTCAACTACTTTCTGATTGGGTCTAAGTTAAATCCTGACAGATTAGATGGACCCATACCTGACACTATTAATTGGACCAAGAATCAGTGGCTAGATAAGTCATGATTCTCAGGAGAACCTACAACTAACTGTTTTTTTCTGGTAAATGGACATGGTAGTTAAACAACTTCTGAATACTTACTGCTGTACCCACAGAGTGCATCTTCTGTCAGCATCTGAAAATCATTACATTTTGCAAATTTAATATCTATGTCAATAAATTAAAATCATAAGATATTTAACATTTTTGAATCTGAATCTCTTTGAGTTGTTCTAAATATTTATAGAGTTGATGTTTCCTGTGGTGTGATTGCAAGGACTTAAGAATTGCCTCTTTCCTAGATATTTTTTTTGAAAGCTGATTGGCTTCTAACATCTTTAGCCGGTTTAAGATTTTCAAGTATCTCTTATCCTATTAATATCTTAAAAACTTTGAAGGTATTTCTTATCAATGTTTCTAGAGCATCTTAAGTTGAGATGTGATTTCTAATGATGGAATTAGACCAATTTTTCATGTATTTATGGCTTCAATCAGCTTACCTTATTATTATTTTTTTTAGAAGCCATTTAACCACAAAAGATTCAAGCAGCTTCAAGATTACCAAACAGTATGTGTTCTTTTAGTAATATAGCTTAAAGTATTTCCATTGAGGAGGGAAGAAGGAAGAAATTGTCTCTGAGATGCAAGCAGCTACAAACAAATTACAAAGTATGATACATAAGACTTTGCAATTCATTTCATTTATTGTGTTTTATTTGTATTCTTTGTATCCACATACGTAACTTAATAGGGTTGAATTTAGCAGGGAAAGAGTAAAATTTACTTTGCAGCAGTTTCATGCTTTCTGGTCATTTTCTAAATTCACTGCACTGTCTCTAAGTGTAGTTTTAGTGTTTATTATATTCAAATAATAAAAATAAGATACAAGGTATATGAATATTTCCCCATGGTTGTAAATGGTACCTATGAAGCAGTCTAAATGAACAGTTGCTTGTTCTCTTTTACATTCTTTATGCACTACCCTATTGTTTCTAATCATTTATCCGTAGATCTTTCTGAATTTAACTAAATGGCTTTTTTTTCAAGCCCATATTTCCTGGAAGGAATAAAAGCTATTCTGATAAAAAGAAGAGTACATTAAGAAACAGTTTGTTTTTCTAATTCTCAAAGTATTAAAGTCATATGACAAGATGATATTCTGAGGGTTAGCTCATGCACAGGACTGGCTAACCAGCTTGAATATCACAATAAGACACTTAAGCTGTAGTGCTATCACCAAGCTGTTAGACTTTGAGCCTATGAGTAATAAGAGACAGATTTCTCAACTAGAACAGTCACAGTTGTCATGGTTCTGAATTAATCCTTACACAAAAGAGGAAACCTGCAATGAATTAATGCTAACTAATCTGGAATTTTGCTGTGCTGTCTATCCTGTTCCTTCCTCTTACAGCGGAAGTTACTATGATAACTAACACATCCTCCAATCAGTTTTCCTTAGCCTTTCTCCACTTCTGAAATCAAGTTCTTCAGTTTAGTCAGTTGACACTTGGAATGAGAGACAAGTGGCACAAAATACCCTTTCTGTCATGTGATGACCATAACAAATCTTTTACACATAGTCAGTGTCACATGATGTTGGTAAAGGCCAAGGAGAGATGACACATTCAACTCCAAGTGTGCCAATCAACCAGTGAAGATATACATGTTGATGAGGGATCATGTGATTTCTGCCTGGTATGAGAATATAGAAAAATAGGAAAGAATATATGTACATAATATAAATGAATATTAAATTTCTTTGAAAAATAAATGTTAGCTTAAAATTTATTATCAGTGATAATCAAAACATTAAATTAATGGAGCAGATTAAAAATGAAATAAATGCTTTCTTAACTGTGTGTATCTTGGATGCTATTCTAGTGATGGTTTACTGTGTCATTCTCTATTAATACAAGTACCATCTGAGAATAATTTCAGGAAATATAAATGTACATGATCTTTCTGCTTATGTACAACTAAATTGTCATCTGTACATATGCTTTTCCGTCTTCAGAGGTAGAAGAGAAGATGTTAGGAATCTAGATCCAATATTTGCTAACATAGGAGCATGAAATGCATTCTTCTTCAAAGGCACACTGTTTAAGCTGGAAAAATAATGTCTCTTCATGGCAGATGCTTGCTATTCCTTCCAAATCCAGCAATCTCTGATTGAGGCCCATTAAAACCTATCACTGTCTGTCACCTTGGAGTTTAGCATCATGCAATCAGGACACAAAGATGCCAGATGTATTTTGACTCCTGAATAGTCTGTATAATTAGATTTGGCATGAATTACCAGAAAATATCTCTTCTCATACTGACAAAGGGAACAAATCTGATATTTTAATGAACCTCATTCTGAATTCTCAAATATTATAAGCACTGATAAAATATAATTTGATTAGGTCAAACATACTCAGTTCAATCTTTTCAATGCATAGAAAAATCTTAAGCTACATTTATAAGTCAAATCAGAAAATTGAATGCATAAAAATGTTCTGGATCATGTTAAACCAAAGATTCATAAAACTTCCTTCTTACTTTAGTGTTTTAAAAACAATTACCTATATAAGTCAGCATAAAGTTTTTATCTTCCATTGGAGATTTTGAAAAAAATCTGAAAAAGACCAGAGACTTAAACAAAGATTTTGGCAACTTTTGAATAAATTTGAACCTTGAAATTCAGAAAACTCTTGAACAACCCGTCATGATTATAATTTTTCTGTGAAAGTAGCCCATCAATAGGTTACTCAACTTAAGCATATGTGTTGCTTAAAATAAACAAACAAAACAGAGTTCTACTGCTGTGATGTTATTTTCTCCAAAAGCAAACTTTTTTTTGGTTGTCTTTGTAGAAATTTGAGCACCATTGTTGATGTTGATTTTTCTTAAGCTGAAAAATGTTACTGCTGAGTCTTAAACACTGAGAAAAGTGCCAAGAGGAACAACTTGCCCAGGATCTGTCACGTCAGGCTGAGCCCAGAACAGTGCCCAGAATCTAAAAAAAAAAAAGCTCTAAAGGTCAGGACACAGCAAGCTGCAGGGGTCTTAAAACAGGCCTTAAGTTTTATCAAAAATAACACTTTCTGTATTTGTAGTCATTTAGAAACGAAATGAGTATAGATGACTCGATTAGAAACAATAGACTTCAGATAGGGTTGCCATATAGTAATAATACTATAGTATAATTTAAAGGAGCTGTTATGATCAATTTATGCTTTAAGAATTACTGAAAACTACTTCAGACTCTTCAGACCTAGAAAATAATTTTAGATAAAAATGCACAGTAGTAAATGTATTGTAATGTATTGTGTACATAAGAGTGTAATAAAACAGCTATGCAGTAATTGAAAGAAGACTTATGTCCTTGCATAGAAAGTGAGAGTTTTATTTCCAGTCTCTAGAAGGAGCAACAATGTAGTCATTGCTATTTTGGTTGTTTGTGTTGTTGCTCTTTGTTTATTTTTTTCATTAACTAACAAAGGACATGCAGCATATATTAAAAAGTACATGTGTTAAATAAATATAAATACAATAAAAGCACTTCGTTTTGGCAACTGTTTCTCAACTGGGAGGGGACATACAGGAAAGAAGAGACATATTACATTAACATATTCAGTTGATTGGAAAAAATGAAACCATTAAGGTGATTTCAGATAGATTCCTTAAGAAAAGAGTTAGAAGGATGCCATCATGTACCAAATAGTATGACTTTTTTGTGTTTCATAATTTTCAGTGGTTTTAATGAATAATTTATTTATTTCAAAAAGAGAACCGATATTTTACCTATTCCACGTTCCTTGGTTTTTATTGTATTTTTCATACGTATCAATCATTTATAGTTTTATTTTCTATTTCCATTAGGATCTGGGTTGCAATAGATGTCGTCCTTTGGCTTTGCCAGTGTGTTACTGAACATTATTTGAACACAAGCCAATCACGTTGTGTGTACCTTTGAAGTCATGAACTCAGTAGGCAGACAAGCAGAAAGAAAAAAAATGAAAGAAGAACATAATTTTAAAGACCGTATATAGCTATATATTTTTCTACTGGACTCTATTATTAGGATCTAAAAGTAATTTCCAAAAAAGTATTAAAATTAATAACAATAAATATCAAGTGCTAACATGGAATTGAGTTAATATGTACATACATGCATAGCACAGCATATATTTACTTAGTATCTAAAATCATGTGAAAACCTAAACCTGACTCCATAGATATCATTAGTTATTTTGTGTGTTCTGTTCTGCGTAACACACCATTCTATTTTCTCATTTCATTTAGTAACTAAGGTATCACAAGAACTAGTTTGCCTAAAGACTTGAAAATTTAAATACAGCTAGAAATGGTTACAAGTTTTATATTATATTTGATACTAAAGTTTTAAAACCACTTCTTAAATCATTTGACATGAAGCACTTCTTTTATGTTGTTATTGTTTGCTTTACTAAAATCTAAAATTCATATTCAGAAGAGTCCTGTCTCTGAAGCACTAATGAACATTGTTAGACAATTGTTATGTTATCATTTTTCTAGAAATAGACTTCTTGCCTGAAAAGTTTATTTTTCCTCAGATTTCCATTTAAAATAGATACTATCCTTAGTCATTATTAGAAAATAAATAATCTACTACTATCATTTGATCTTCCAGTAAATGTTTTAAAAAATTAAGGTTATTGATAGTGTCAGTAGAGAGTAACAATTTCCTATACATATTCAAAGGATGAATCTTTACATTTATTATTTATATTTATTTATTGAGTTTTATATGTTTGAGTATTTGTTTTGCATACTACATGCATACCTCTTACCTTTAGGGATCAGAAGAAAGTCATGTGTCTCCATGAGCTAATGCCACAGATGGTTGTGTGTTTTCATGTGGGTGCTGAGAATAGAACACACGTCCTTTGTAAAAACAAATCCATTAACTGCTGAGCTGTCACTCAATCCCCAATATCTTTTTTTAAGAGTATAAGTAATCAAACAGAAATTATGGAATTATATGTTTATAGATTCAACTAATGTAAGACTTTGAAAATTTATTACATTTTGTAAATTAATTCATTGGATCATGTTAATGTGTAAGAGTTTTAAAAGCACTTAATAACCTTTAAAAAGGTCTTTTTAAACATAGCTTTTAATTCTTCTCATTCGTACCATTAATTTTATCAACAAATAATTCCTAACTCATCATTACTACAGGTAATACAAATTTCTTTAGTACACTATAAGTTCTCAGAAATTGCATATGAAAAGAAACATTAAAAATAAATCATTTGTTGAACTTTGATGTCAAAATATATATGCATCCCTACTTCAAAAGAACCATATTGTAGAATAGAAATTTAACTCTGTGATAGAACACTTTGTATACATGTGAGAGACTCAGGATCTGATCTGTACTAAAGCTCACAACTCCTGAAGAATCACCAAGAACTTTCAGAAATTTTACCTTCAGTTCAATACTTAACATATCAACATCAGTCTGTGAATCTGCCTTTTAACACAGCGTGCTTTGCATTTTAAATTTTCTTAATTATTTTGTGTATCCTGTTTGCTTGCATGTTTGTCTATGCATCACATATGTTTCTGGATTCCTCTGAGGCCAGAAAAAGGAGTAAAATCTTTAACTGGATTTAGAGATGTTTGTGAGCCACCATATGGATTTAAAAATTGAACGTGGATCCTCTGAAAGAACATTCAATGCTCTTAACTTCTGAGAAATCTTTTAAACTGGGCTATAATTAGTATTTAGTGAACAATAAAGCTGTATAGATATTTCATGTCTCTAGTAAAAACACATTGCAATCATCACACTGTCCACTTCAAGCCTTATTTGTTGGACCACTTGTCTTGCTTACAAAGGTTTGTTGATATTTACCACTCAATGGTATCAAATCATCTTAAAGAATATAATTCAGAGAACATATTAAAGAAGACACATTTGTCCAATTTTTTCTATTATGCATAACTGGACTAGGTAATGACTATTCATACTACACTATACAATCCTGACTCTGTGGAAGGACTGTGTTAGAACAAGGCATGCTCTACATTGTCTTCCTTTGAGGAAAGCATTTCCACACTGCTGGAAAGTCATTGCATTTGCTGAATAGTAGACAACTTTCTCTTCAGACAGCAGAAATACGTTCAGCTCTCTTACTTTCTCAAGTACAAATGAATGGGAGCTCAATGTGGTAATAGTGCTCATTTGGCAAAGTGAGATGCCATTAAGACAAGTGCAATTAGCTCCCATGCTAAGACAATAAAGGTATACCCAAGTATTCCATACAGTGGGAATTGACTATCCAAGAACATGTGTATACTAACTGGAAAATTGGAAAAATTAATATTATGTATCATTTTATACCATCCAGATAGTAAATATTGTTTACATGGTAGATATTTCAGAAATAAATTATCTGACACAATGTCAATGCTGGATGTTGTGATCAATTAGACAAACTCCTGTGATAAACTCTTATTTATGCTGCTGCTCATCATAAAACTACAGTTTTATTTTTCATTATAGTGACAAGATTTGTATGACTGCTTCAGCTTCTCAGAAAATCAGATACATTGAAATTATCGCTGCCTCTTTGGGAAACAAATTCTTTTCTTTCCTAACTAAAGTGTAATGTTTGTCTTTGAAGAGTATAGTTGTAATAATTTATTATTATCTGCAAGTTGAATTAACTAGGAAATTAAATTTCAAACATACTACAAAAACATTTATCATCTAGGAATTTTTCCTTACATTTCTACCATCACTCTACCTTTCACAATTTGTCCTTCATATTTTTTTTTTTGTAAACTACGGACCAATATTTTGTGTAAGTGATGTCAATCATCTCTGTATCATTGGGTCTCCTTTCTACTGTGTGTTCCTATGGAGAAGATGCTGTCTTTGGCTGTTCAAGAGTAGGCTATGAGGAATCTGATGCGTTAACTGATGGTCCGCCATAAATCTAATGATTTATTTTGGGTGCTTTCTCTAAGCCATTTATGTTTACACTGAAGTAACTCATCTCTAAAACAAGGTTAACCATGAAGTTCAGTACATAGCTTCAGCAACCCATCTAACCATCTGATCCTTTCTCTGAATACTCCACTTGACTGGAATACAGCAATGAACCTACCCATGTGTTAGTACTTGATTGTTTCTCCATAATTCTTCAAAGTATGAGGAATAAAACAGATCTTGGAGCAGAAAGGCACAGTCTTTTCACTGCACGTGACTCAGTGTCCTCGGGATGCATGCACTGTTATCTGACCAACTACTAAGGGATTTCAGACAAATCACTTATACTGTTTCAAATTACTAAACCTATTCATTCTACTAATTAAAATTATATTTTTCTCAAAAAGCTGACAGTTTAATTCTGGTAATTATTTTTGTACTGAATGAATATGTTTAAGCAACTTTTAAATTTTGAAAATAAATAATGATACAATTTCTGATAATGTCTAGGAAATGAAATTTTTAATTTGAAACTTCCTAGTAGATGAATAGAGATAGATAGATAGATAGATAGATAGATAGATAGATAGATAGATAGATAGATAAATAGATTTGAAGTTAAAGATGAAATGTGGCTTACATAATGAAGATACACCGAACACAGGGAATATGTTCATCTGAGACGTTTGTATGTGAGAATTCCAACAGCTAATTAACTAGGAGGAATTGTGTTAATTTCTAGAATATATAATGAAACCTTCCCTAGTTTTCTACCTTTCTTAATTACTATATGAAGAGTTTCTTTGGTTTAGACAAGCTAACTGTCTGCCCGCATTAGTCTGCTTTATATAACTATGGTTTGTATTTTGAGACTTATAAAATACTATAATCATTGAGGATAACAAAACATATACATCTACCTGCTATTGCTTCTGCTTTATGCTGTGAATGAATTCCATGTGATTTTAGCCTCCCTTATTTGTTCAATGGAATACAAACAATGACAGCTACATAAAGATAATATAGTAGAGACATTCTCTTTATTCCTTTGGCTTCTCCAATGCCTCATTTTATTCTGCACCCTGCTCGATGTGTTGAAATCTACTCTCAGTGTGCTACCCCAACTGTGCTCAACTTGGAAGCCTAGCACCAAGTAACCTTTATCCAGAGGATGAGGACAGTCAAAACACAGTCTTTGTTACCTAGCACAAAGAATCCAAGAGTTGTGTTTACTAAGGCTAACACTGAATAGCGCTTGACCGGCTACTCTTTCCTGTGTGTCAAGCACCCATTTCATATCAGGACCTGACTTGACACTCCTGTCTGCCCTATTGTAGATTAATAGACTCACACAAGCACTATAATTTCTTGATATTCCTAAAACCTTTCTGCAACTTCCTTTCACCAAAGTCCATCCAAACACCCCACTTGAGTGAGCCTTGGCTCTCCTGCATGGAGTCTGAGTGTTGAAGTGAACTGTGTATTTGTGGGACAAGAAAGGGAAAACAACATTGAAAGTAAGGTAAATTTTGAGAAATACTCATACATCTTCTAGGCAGGATACATTCTGGGTTGAAGGTTTTTGTGGGTGTGTTGCTGTCCTTTCCTCTTCATTGGGAGATCTGCCTGGCTACAGGACAAGCCCATTTCAGGTTCCATAACCTCTGCTGCTAGAAGTCTCAGCTCGAAGTACCCCCATAGAGTACCAGGGGCCTCCCGCCTCTCTGGGGTCTCTCCCACATCCTAGAAATGCCTGCTGTCCTATGCCCACTACCAATTTACATCTTTTCTCCTCTGTGCTCCCTACACCTCTTCCCCCAATTCCCTGTCCCTCCCCATCCACTCCTCACCCAATTCCTTCCCTCCATCCACCTCCAGTATATATTATATTTCTCCTTCTGGGAAAAATGCAAGCACCTTTCCCTCATTTCTTCTTGATATTTGATATTTTGGGGTCTGTGAATTGTTGTGTGGTCATTCAGGGACAAAGATGAAGCAGAGATTGAGCGAATGGCCAAACAATGACTGGCCCATTTGAGATCCATCCCATGAACAAGAATTAATATATGACAACATTAATGAAACTCTCTTAGTATTGCATAACAAAATCCAAACCTAACTGTCCTCTGAGAAACTCCACTCAACAACTAACTGAAACAGATACAGAGACCTACAGCTAAGCATTAGATGGAGCTCAAGTATGGATGGGAAAAAGACTGAAGGACCCAAAGAGACTTTATAAGAAGAGCAACAGAGTAAACTAACCTGGACCCTTTGGGGCTCCCAGAGACTCAACCATCAACAGAAGAGTGAGCATGGGCTGGACCAGTGCTCCCAGCACACTATGTAGAAGATGTTCACTTTGGTCTTCATGTAGGTTCCTGAAAAACTGGAGTAGGAGCTGCCCCTGAATCTGCAGCCCGACTGTGTGTCCTGTTCCCCTAACGTGACTGCCTTGTCTGGCCTCAGTGGGACAGGATACACCTAGTCCTGCAGTGACCTGAGTGGAAGGGTGTGGTCACACTCAAGGGGGGCTTCCCCCTTCTCTTCTGAAAGAGGGAGAAATGGGATGAGGAGCTGTGGGAGGATGGGAGGAGAGATAGATAAATTAATGAAAAAAATTACTTACAAATTTATACTTAAATTATGTGGCAATTTAATTTCATTTAAAAATGAAATGTCAATAGTTATCAAGTTCTGGGCATAGCATGTTTTGATGCTGATGTGGCTCAGATCTGGAAGGTATCCCAGATTCTGCAAGGGAAAGGCTAGCTGTCACTTTGATACTTAAAAGGTGGTGAAATCTTTAAGACATAGGCTCCAGTGAGAGGTTTTAATCAAAGGGACTTTGAGACCTGGTATATACCCTCAACCTCTGCTTAGTAGCCACCAAGAAAGGAGCCACGGGCCTTACCATCACAAACTCCATCCATCATATGCTGAAACCGTAAGTCAGGTAAGCATTTCTTCAAGTTGGTTTTCTTAGCTATATCACTATAGCAATAGGATGTTAATATTTATGATAATGATAAAATTCATTTACTATGTTATATAATATTTCTTAATAAATGTAGGAAAAACCATCATGTCTGAGACAATATTCACATTCTACATAGTGTCTATTTTCTAGAAATGTGTTGTTACTCAGAATTACAGTTTCATGCACATCAAAAATTCAGTTAAGGAATGCACAGCAGTGATTCATAATTTTTATTTTCAACCTTCCATGTGTTTATTAATGATAGATTAATTTCACATACATTGTGAAATCTTAGTCTGATATTTTGTCCACCTATTAGTAACATTCAAAGATGTAATTAATTTCTTTGTTGGAAAGAAAGCATAGTGGTACACACTATACCTTCATCACTAGCGGCTGAAAAGCAGAGGCAGAATGTTAAAAAAGTCAAGATTTTCCTCTGCTGCTGAATTTAAGGACAACCTTGCTACATAAGCCCCTGGTCTTAGAACAAATAAAGATGGAGAAACAACACAACAAAGAGGACCTAAGAATTGTGAGTCAATGAGACTTACATTAAATAATAAACCCAAAAATACAACATTGCTGATTTTAAGTAAGTTGTATGCACTGTGAAATTTTAGCATGGGAGTAGAGGCTAAGCTAACTTGGGTTGTTACTGTTTATCTGTAGAGTTCTCAAAGCCACGGGAAGATTGAAGAGTTCTATTCAAAAATACTTCCCAGTCCCCCTGACCCCTGCTCCTGCACCAAACTTCAGCTATTTATTTCCATTGCTCACAGCAGATAATATTAATGCCACCTTAAAGAGAACTGTGGCTGTTTGGACTTAAGTGAGCAAGGTACTATGTGCTCAGGAAAATCCAGGACTTTCAACTCTTCCTGACAATTTTGTCATGGCATAGAGGAATACATATGCATTTTAAAGAGAATCAATACACAAAAAGTAAGTGTCCAAAGAGAGATACTAGCAGGCCTTCTAAAGGGACTTGCTTTCTCTTATTAAGATGAAAGACAGGATTCCAGAAGCTACTCCTTGGTTTCTATTTAATAGTATTTTAAAGTCAGATTTAAAGTTATAGTATTGTGTTAAATAACCATTAATTGGCACTACAAGTTTTTATGTATAAAACCTTTATAGGTCAAGAGCAAATTAATATTTAACATTATGGAATGCAGATCTAGATTTTTAACAAAATGATTCAATAGGTTTTTGAAAGATCAAGAGATTAAAAGCATCCATGATTTAGGAAATCCTAGATTTGCACATTTAGAAAGATAGGAAATAGCAGAAGTTATTAAGTTATGTTAGTTTACTTGATTTAATTGTTTATTTAACTTTCGTGAATGCATATTAAGTATTATAAGCTTTGATGAACATAGATTACCATGAAACTAGTAACAAAAGTCCCAATAATCACCAAGTTACTCTCATTTTTATTGTTTGAGTGAAGCTTTGTTCCTAGTTTACATTCTAGACAGGGAGTACTGGCTTTCATTAGGATTTGCATTATTAGAGACAACAAGTTTTGGAACAAAAGGCATGGAGTCAATTCAGTTACATAGAACTAAAATTCGTCAGTAAAAGTCAAGGATAAATGTAATACCAGACCCTTTGGGCGGGTTGTGAACATGAGAGAAAAACGTTGGCATTGATCCTTATGATAGATTTATGTATACATTTTTCTGACATACCCATGCCATTAAATTATATCCCCAAACATGGATAAGTCTTGCATCCTAAATATCACATGTAGACAAATTAGCTATTTCTAGAATGATAAGAGTTTTTGGGTAGATATCACATAATAACTGTGATGGTATGAAATAACTAATACACAGCAATATCCCAATATGAAATGGGCACATCTTAATATCATATGGTATGGGAATAGTGGAAATCAACAGGCTCTGATCACCAAGCTGATATAGATACACCATAGCCAGATGCTATTAGGAGCCATCTTTGATTATTCTTGTTCACTGAATTAATGTCTCTCAGGTGGTTACACAATTCATTAATATGATTTTTGAATGTATCTAGCTTGTTAAGGATTCCTTTGCTACATACCTGCCTAGCTCTACTTCCCAAGCATACTTGGCTGATAGTGGCTGTTAGGGATCTGAATTACAGTTCATATAATCACTTCTTCCAGGGAACTGCTTTGACCATAGAGCCATGTCTTTATTCATGAAAATAATAGGTTTTCATGCTGGTTTCTAAACAGGCTAGTCAAAATATAATAACATGGTTTCTACATAAGGATTCTGTACCAATGTCTTCTTGAGGTTCCGGACATCCTTGTGGTTTTCAGGACAACTAATTCCTAAACTACTGTAAAATTCTCTGACTATTCTGAGTTAGCAAATGGATCATTTTGTCCTCCATTGTAAAGTCTCTGATGCTTTCCTAGGAATGTCATATATACCCTCAGGTGCTTATGTATTGATGGCTTGATTTTCCACTGATGGGGTTAGGAAAATTACTGGATCATTGGAATCATGGAATGACCCTTTTGTTTTTTATTCCACATTCTTTCTGGAAACTTCAGATCAAATTTGAAGCCAACACTGAGAAAAATGAGATGATTGTCAGTGACTTTGAAAGTGCCTATATTACAGTGTATTTTCAGAACAATGTTAATATTTTCACATGAAATTTAGAATATATTAAAAATTGCATATAGTAGAATTAAAATATCATAGAATTTTAGCAGAGGTTTCATTTGGGATTTGAGATAGCATAACAAAAATTTAATATCTTAGAAATTATAATTGATTAAATAACAAGATCCTAGTATTAAACAAATCCTTTAAAACTTTATCAAAAATGAAAGTAGTAACTTCCAATTTATGGCCAGGTAAAACAAACAAAAATAAAAGAACATATGAATGGCGTTATGGAAATCACAATCTTAGAACCTGAATCATGTAATTTGTGATTTAAATGCTGAAATGTAAGTTTTTTTTCAGAAAGTTAATCAAGGAGATAGCTGAATCACTTTATTTATAGCCCTCTTTTGTTGCTTGAGAGAGACCTAGAATGAGGAAAGTATGTTATATCAGGCTTCATTTGAATGGTAAGTATCCAGTTCTGCGATTCAATGGCCACCCAAAAAGATTTGATTCTACAGTAGCATCTGAGTATTTCTTCATGGTTAACTATTAACTATCTTTATCACATCTGTGAAATCTCTGGCCATTAAATTAGACAAAGAAATTATCCTGACTGCACACCTGCTGCTGCTTATATGTACAAGAGCCTGTCGTTTTAGAGCACGGTCCAAAAAAAATATTAATCTCCCATTTGGAAGCTTTGTGGCTTTCCATTAGCAGCCAATGTAACAAGTGAGATTGAGCCCTAATCTTCTCACTTCTATGGAGTAGAGATCAATTACAGATAATGAAATGTGATAACATTAATTTGGTTGATACTGATGTCCCAAATCAGTGCTGTAGCTAGAGGCGGCTCTAGGTAGCTTATTGAAACCCAAAGTAAATTGGGGCAGTTCCCGGAGCAGCATAAATTAGTCAGAACCTTAGAGACATTGCGTATATTTTAGGAGTGAAGTGATGAACTCTCTTTCTAAGAATTATGCCACCTTAATTCAGTAATTTGGTATGCCTCAGGGTTTGCATGTATTTCAGAGGTACTGTAATGAAGTGTGTGAGTATTCATTTAAACACAGAAGTCCCCAGTGAAAAAAAGGCATGTCTAATTCACAGTGAATGCACCATTCTCAGAATGTTTCCAAAAGCAACAACAACATGGATCAGATAGGTGAGATAAGTTATTAGAAACACACAGGATGAAATGGGCGAAATGTACTAAAGAAATCATTGAAAACCAGGTCGCTTGCAAATGAATTAATAAATACCCAAACAAATTGGAGAACCAAGGGGGGACTCCTCTTTGTATTATTAACCATCCTCTCTAGCTTCGGTCCTCACCACAATATCAAAGTTTTAATGCACTATTTTTAGAAATTCAGCGCAAATGCTATGCATAAAAAGGGGGATTGCAGAAATAGAGGTAATTTTACTGGCCTCAATCAGAAATCCAAAGCAAAACAAAACAAAACAAAACAAACCTTATATTGTATATTTTTTTAATGTGAAAAGATGTAGTTTCATGAAATAAAATGATGATGTTTATATTTTTGACTGTAATTTGGTGACACAAAACGATAGTGCAGTGACAAACTACTTACTAGTAACAAAATGACACATTCTTGTACTGTTTCATTCATTGTTAACTGCTTTTATATAGATTATGCTTATTTTTATTTTACACGATACTCATGCATCAGTCTTGGCTTTACTATAATTATATAATTATATTATTTTCCATAGTATAAATAAAACCAGCATTTAGGAGAAGCTGAATTTTAGAATTAGACTGTTTTAAAAGAGTCCAGTGAAGGCTGGATGCCCTGGAAATTGTTGGGTTGGGAGGTGTAGTGGGAGGGGAGATGGGTGCATATCCTCAGAGAAGCAGAGGAGGGGGAATGGGGTAGGAGGTTCCTGGGAGGGGGAGTAATGCGGAAAGGGGATTACATCTGAAATGTAAATAAAATATCCAATTAAAACAATTTAAAAAAAATAGATAAAAGGTTGTCCTGTTATTTCTTGATTTGTATTATTGTGGATATTATTTGAAATCTGAGCAGCATAATTTCTGATTTCATTAATGACAAGTTCATGTGAATCTTGAAAGTCCATTCTCTTCTTTTTGTTGTCATGACTATTTTTATATTAAGCCTAGAAAAATTAATTCTTGTCAATTTGGACAATGAGAAGGCAACAAGCATTTGCTATAATCTTGTTTGCATTGAGTGCTTAGATGGTGTTTTTTTTCTCATTACTAGATTAAATATACTTTGGTTGCAATTTTAAACCAATTTCATGTTAAATTTGCTACGAACATTTAAAAAATTTTTAAAGATTTCTATAGATCTATAAAAATAAAGCTACAATAAAACACGATCATTGGAGACATATCAGTAGTCATAAATGCATTCCACAATATTCACAAAAAGATTCTCCACAAGGAGATACATATATATATGTATGTATATGTGTATGTATATATATATATGTATATGTGTATATATGTGTATATATATATATATATATATATATATATTGTATGTGTAGTATAAACAAACCATTTAAAATTAATGTAAACAGTGAATTAATCTGGGGACTGTATTTCTTAACTTTATGATATTTCCCAATAGATAAACAGAAAAGTCAATAATAATTTAAAATTGACCCTCAATAGCTGAGGAGTTAAATGATCTACCTCCTATGCTAATCTTGCTACTTGCCAGTCCCATCCCACAATACTTGCATATTGTAACTGTTCTGGCTCTTTCGGCTTCAGGTGTGACTTTATGATCTTTCTCCTGATCCCTTTCTCAATGGCTTCAAATCCTCCATCTTTCTAGCTGATCTGAATCTCCCTCACTCGTCTCTCATTTCTTTGATTGGCAGATGCCCCACCACTTTTCTCTATTCTGCCCAGCCATTGGGTGATCAGCATCTATTGACAAGTCAGAGAATAAATGGTAAGAATTCTTTACACAAACATGAGATAGGAGATTCTTGGTATAAGCATTACAATGCCATATCCTGATTAAAACAAGAAATGAGGGCAGAGAAATCAATATTCTAGTAACAGTTTACCAAAACATTATGCCTTTGTGTATGTGGAGTGTGTGTATGTGTGTGTGTGTGTGTGTGTGTGTGTGTGTGTGTAATACCTTGGTGGTTTTTTATATATCTATTTCTGTACACATTTACATACGTATATTTATATATAGTATATGTATAAATATGGAAATATATATCTATTCTGTATATATCATATATATAAATGTATACAGAAATATATTAGATATGGATATATATCTATAATCACTTGGATATGTCCTTCCAATGCTAATATTTAAATGTATAAAATGTGAAAATACAAGCTTGGTATTTTGAATTACACATAAGTAAACAAATATCTGTTTTGGTTCATTTATTTCGACTTATGTCTTTTCAGTTTTGTGATGAAGATGCAGCAGTATTTGTGGGTACTTTGCAGAGAGTATACAGAAAATTTTTTCCATATTAGATAATGTATTAGCTGATTGTAGAGGATACCCAACCCCCACCCCTGCCTTGAGAGGTTATACTGTTAAGTTTACTAGATTTATATTGGGCACATTTATAGATTTGAAGTTCCTGTGACTGTCTCTCTCTTTTTTTTTTTTTTTTTTTTTTGGTTTTTCGAGACAGGGTTTCTCTGTGTAGCCCTGGCTGTCCTGGAATTTACTCTGTAGACCAGGCTGGCCTTGAACTCAGAAATCCACCTGCCTCTGCCTCCCAAGTGCTGAGATTAAAGGCGTGCACCACCACCACCCGGCCGAGACTGTCTCTTAATAGAATGATTATTATAATATTTTAATTAAGGTACAGGAGTATTGTCATGTTCACATCAGCTGACAAAAGCAAGATTATTGTGGTGTAAGACAAATAATAATTAGTGTGCATTGGTGTATTAATATTATTTATATTATTGTAATGAAATACCTGAATTAGGAAACTTTACAAAGAATTGATTCATATTCACAATTTTTAAAAAGATTTATTTATTTTATGTATGTGAGTACATAGTTGCTTTCTTCAGATACATCAGAAGAGGGCATCTGCTTCCATTACAGATGGTTTTGAGCCACTATCGGTTACAGGGAATTGAATTCAGGACCTCTAGAAGAAAAGCCAATGCGCTTAACTGCTAAGCCATCTCTCCAGCCCCATATTCACAAATTTAAGGAGCTAGGTAATCTGTTGCTTATGTTTACGATGTTTTGACAAACAATGTCCTAAGGCAATGTCCTATCATATGGCAAGACCCATGCCTCTACACACCCTTGTCTTTTTATAAATCCACTATGATCTAATTATTAATCATGAATGGTCCTAAAAATATTATAGTTTAAAGATCATTGTCTATAAGATCCCCTGTCTATACTATATTAGGATAGGTCCTTGCTTTTCACATTTTACAGTTCAGAATTCAGCATAGGAAGCCTAATAGTTCTTCAAGCCATATCTACACCATGGCAATTGCAATAAAATGCTTTAATACAGTATTAAAAAATACATTGGTGTGGGAAGGACTATTTCAATTTTGTCAAATTTTTCTGGTGTATTTAGTGATTATATCTATAGCTTAAAATTACTTTCAAATCCTAAACTTATTCATATATTTACCTTAAGTCACATAAATTTAATTTACTAATATTATGACATGTTATTTATTTGACAACATTTGTCTTTGGATATTACTGTCATATTTTCTAATGTGTGAGATCATTGACCTATCCTGGAATATGCTGGTTCTTCCTTGAGGAAATGAAATTGATAGAGATGGAAGTAATGTCTTCAAAAGAAAACTAATATCACACCAAATGAAGGCATAAAATATCCACAAAGCAATCATAAGTAGGAGTGAATAGTTTAAATAGTATTTAGAATTAATTAAGGACATACAATAATTTTATTAAAACATTCTGTCCTTTTTTATTAATTATTTTATTCATTTACATTTCAAATGATGAATTACTCCTTCCCAGTTACCCTTACACAAACTCCTTATCCCATCCCCCTCTCCCCCCTCCCCTTTGCTTCTATGAGGGTGCTCCTTCACCCATTAACACACTCCCACCTCACCTCTTTAGTGTCTCCCTTCCCTGGGGAATCAAACTTCCACAGTACCAAAGGCCTCCCCTCCCTTTGATGTCAGATAAGGCCATTCTCTGCTACATGTGTATCTGGAGCCATGGATCCCTCCATGTATACTCTTTGGATGGTGGTTTAGTCCCTGGGAGTTCTGGGGGGCAGAGATCTAATTAGTTAATACTGTTCTTCTTATGGGGTTGCAATCCTCTTCATCTCCTTTAGTCCTTCCCCTAACTCTTCCATTGGCGTGCCCAGGGTCAGTCTAATGGTTGGATGTGAGTATCTGCTTTGTTTTGGGCAGGTGCTGGTAGAACCTCTTAGGGAATAACCATACCAGGCTCCTGTCAGCAAGTGCTTCTTTCAATCAGCAATAGATAGCAACTTGTCTTCTTAGTATTAAGGAATGAATCTACAATATATTTTCTGGGGTCTCACATGTGTTTATGTAAGTAACAATAGGAGTTATAGACTATTAAGGGTATGATATGGACAAATGAAGGGTGTTCTTATTATTTTTAACTACACTTCAAATTATATGAAACCATTATTTTCTTTGGAAAAAGGACTTCAGTTCAGAATATTACTTGTTGTTATGAATAGTTCTATAGACTAACCCAATAAATTATCAATACTACTTAATGCAAATATTTCAAAGCAACATATTAAAGTAAGCTCAGTGGAATTTATTTCTGTGTTTTGAACTTTACTTGTTTCTGTTTGATTCAAAGACTCTGAATCATCTTGTAAGGGCTTGTTAGGGTATAAAAAGAGCATAGACTACTGTGCATATAGAAAAGAAAAATAAAGTGTTATTAATACCTATAATTGTTTGTTTTACTATATGTTCAATTACTTTCCTCCGTCTTGATTTTTAAATTGTTTCTTTTATATTTTTAAGATTAAATTTTAATCATACCATTTATTCCTTTCCTTGAGGAAAACCCTCACATATACACTACCTGTTATTTTTTTTATTTTTTCTAAGTTTTTATTAATTATTATTACATACATATATTTCTAAACTCATAAATAAAATTGGAAGTAAAGTAAAAGTGCCTCATGGGAGGAGAGGCACAAAGAGGAGGGGCACTGGGGTATGAAGATGAATATGTTCAACATATGAAGGTTTTCGGGTAAATTAAGATAAAATTAAAGAGAGTGTTCATAGGACATCATGCAGAATGCTACAATACTTGGTAATGTAAACAAAGAACCACAGTGACATGGTTGAGCATGAGGGACATAGAAAATGAATGACATCCCTTTGTCCAAAGCCAAAAAGAGTTACACATATGCACCATGATCGCCAAGGTCACCCAGCCTCCCAGGTGTGATGTTGCTTCTAGTAAATATTGGATTGGAACAGAAAATGTGTGGACCATGAACGTGTGATCTCAGCTTTTCAGTGTTGCAGCAGTACGTTTCAGATGAGCAATAGAAGAAATCAAGAGCAACTGTTAAAAAGCTGGTTAGAGTTGGAGCCTCAGCTTATGTTTTAACTGAGGTGGTTCTTGCCTTGAACTCTAATTCTCCTGATTTAATTTCCAATGCCCTGGGATTACAGGGGAGTGCCACCACACTCAGCATCCTTCTTGTAATGAGAAATCTCCCTGGTAGATTCAAAAAGAGCATTAGGATAACTGTCATTTGTAACCAACAGTGTGGGGCAGGCCTCCCCCCATCAGTAAAAGCAGAGATTCAAAGAAAAACACGATTCTGACACAACATAGTCTTGAAATAGATAAATAACTAGATGGATGGATGGATGGCTAGATGGGTGGAGAAAGAGAGACATATGAAAGCAGAGCTAACATATGTTATTAAAATACAACCTAAAGATTTTAGTTTTTGCCAAGTTTCATCATGCACAAAATAGTTCCAGTGACTGGTACAACTTGGAATCCTTCTTAAGGGGAGGCTCCAAGGCCTGACACTCTTACTGATGCTACAGGGTGCTTACAGACAGGAGCCTAGCATGGCTGCCCTTCAAGAGGCCCAACAAACAGCTGACTGAGACAGATGCAGATGCTTATACCCAACCAATGGACAGAAGTAGGGGAACCCTGTAGTTTAATTAGGTAAAGGCTGGAAGAAGTTGTGGAGGAGGGTGACCCCATAGGAAGACCATCAGTCTCAACTAATCTAGATCCGATCTTTCAGTCAGTCACTGAGCCACCAACCAGGCAGCAGACACTAGCTGGTCTGAGGCCCTCAATACATATGTAGTAGAAGACTGCCTGGTCTGCCCTCAGTGAAGGAAGAGATACCTAACCCTGGAGAGACTTGAGGCACCACAGACTGGGTAGGCCTGGAAGGATCGACAGGGGAAGAGAACATCTTGGGGGATGAGAAACTGTCCAAGGATAGACTAAGTAGCAGATAATGACTGGACTGTGAAAAAAAGATTAAAGATAATTTTATTTATTTATTTATTTATTTATTTATTTATTATTTATTTATTTATTTATGTTTTACACTCCAGATTCCTTTCCCAGTTAACCCGCTGTTCCACATCCTATACCCACCATCTCCACAAGGATGTCCCTACCCCCAAGCCCCCATCCCAGCAGACCTTTAAACTCCCTGGAGCCTCAAGTCTCATGAGGGTTAGGTGCTTCTTCTCTGAATGAACCCAGACCTGGCAGTCCTCTGCTGTATGACCACAAGTGATAAATCAGCCTCTGTCAGAGAATAACATCATCTAAAGTGAAAAGCAAAATAATAGTCAAGGACTTAATAAACTAATGGTTAGCCTTCTACCACATCTCATGAATTAACCCCATCCCAACATTGAAGGAGTAAAACTATAAAATTAATACAGTCATCAACATATATAATATGGAATTGGTTAACAGATAATGTATACCAAGCAGTTCTACCCAAAAATTGGATCTGTGGATCAGATAGATGCAAATCCATTTTCTGATTCACATACCTTTCACTATGGATCATTTTATCTATCACATTTAAAGAAAAAAGATAGAAAAATAATTTCATTTTAAGCTCTTTTTAAATATATGTGCTAGTGTATGTTTATTGTATTTAATAAGTAGGTACATACACCAGGTAGGTATAATATGAATCTATACATATGGACAGATATACTTACCACCATAAACTCAGGGCTTCTAGGATGCTCAGCAATTGTCTGTCAGTGAGGCAGGTCATCTGTTATACAAGTACACACACTTGTTCTACTATAATTGGAAATTTGCACTTACAACACCTTTCCATGTGTTTTCATGGGTCAAAATATTAGTGTTCCAACTTGCTTAAAGAAATTAAAAGTACAGATGAAGAGGAAGTACTAACAAATTCACTGTAGATTTTTAAAGAATACAAAGAATCCACACCAAAAAGAAATAAATAAAAAGAAAAGAATTGCCAAATTATAAAAAGAGAAATAATAAATAACTAGTCTAACACACTCTTTGTTTATTGGTTTTCTATCTTTTTCACTTTCTTCCAATACACCACAGTACACTTTAATTTTTATAGTTTTCTCAGTAATAATTTAATGAATAATAGTGAGAATTTTTGTACTATGTTCTTGAGTTAAAAGGATAATTTAAGGAATGCCATATAATCTGTCAGGAGTTTAATTAACAAATCAAAACTATTATTTTATTTCCAAATATGACATACTTAATTAGATGTAAAGTATGCTAAATATTTTAGGGCCATGGGATAGAGAATAAAATGAAGTTGTGCTTATCATTTATCCTCTAATTGGAAGGTAGAGAGAGAGAGAGCGCAAATCATTAAATGGTTAGATGATTACATAGAGAATATCTAGCAAGCTACATGAAATGTGGGTATAGATTCTCTTACAGAGAAGTTTATGTTATGAATGTGGACATTCTTTTAAATATTATGGTATATATGTGTATATTTATTTTTAGTAACAATATTGATACTTTGTCAGCTTAATTGATATATTTAGTGATGCATAGGTATTGACACTAGGTTTCCTTCTTTCCTCTTCATCTGTTTTTTTTTCCTTTTGGATACTGTTTAGTCAATAGTAGCAGAGAATGGAAATGCCATCTACCCATCGTGTGTAGCAAAACATGTAAACAGGCACCTTGAGAAGCAGTGTTGCACATAATAAAATGAATACAAGTGTTTCTGTTGCATTTTCTGGAGCTACAGATAACACCTGCCACTTAGTTCTTAATTTCTATTCTTAAAGTTGTAATGATTTCAAGAATCGATTTTGTTGAACAGTTTGTTTGTGGAAGCAGTGATGTCTGCCAAATTAAACCATTTTTGTGAAGAGTGCTCATTTATCATCCTTGGATTTCAACCAAGCACATTTCAGAGATAATGACATAATGTAACTGCAAAACTTCAACTTGACTGGCATAAGGTTTAAGTAGAAATATTCCATCTCTGACTCTATCCATATATCTATCTCTACCCATAGCCAGATCTATTAGGCATGTTGCTCATTCTTATATTCACTTATCTTGGGGTGGTGGATTTCAGTTTTGTCTGTGTATTGCAGTCACTTGGGATGCTAGGGAGGATGCTGATATTTAGATTCTTTCCATAGAAATTCAGATTTAATTGGTCATGGGGACTGAACCTCCTCCACATCTTTCTAATATCCAGTACTTGTAGGATCATTGTCTGTATTTCAAGAGTTGAGAAAGGGCAACAGAAACATGAATGTTTACAAACATTCCTTTGAAATTACTCCACTAAAATAATGAGTCCTGCTTTGAGTGTGTTTTAAAATAACAGACATTTTTATGTTGAAAGATTTCGTGTAGCTTTCTTGCTATAAATCAATAATTTAAATCTGAAAAATGATAGCATATTTTATATTGCTGTGGTACCTCATCTATAAAGCTCAGACTTCCAAACTTTCTACTGTGTTTTAATGTTCTACAATACAGACATGAATGGTGTAATGAGTATAAAATAAAATACAGTGGAATGTTGGTAAATATTAAATAAGCATGTCATAAAGAGGAGATAGAATTATGACATGTAGAATTTTATGATTTCCATGACACATTTTCTTTTAATCATGGCAGTTCTCAACTTACCATATAATGTCATCCTGCTCAGCATTTGGTGATGGCTTCAACATACCACTGCCAGTTACATTGTTATATACCAAGCTTAATGAAGACTATTGACCATTTTACAGAAACATGTCAATTCTTTAAGCTTGAGAAAATATTCCTTAGGGTCAATAGGGAAACAATGAGGAGATCTTTATAAAATAAAGCTTTCAAATCAAGTCAGACAGAATCCTTCCATTGTGAACACATTAGGAATCAGGTGTGCTTCTTAATATAGATTCATGATGGTATCTCTTCTATTAAAGAAATTATGTTTTTATGCAAAGAAAACAAGAATACTAATATATAGAGTAACTTCAATGACTGTTAATGGGATATGAATAAAGTCAGATACACAATATGATAGAAAGTGATTGCCATAGGTAGCAATTTCAGTTTGGCTGGTCGAAGACTTTCTGGGAAGTCTTACTTGAATTGGCATAGAGAGGAACACAAGATTATTATCCTCTAACATGTATTAAAATGTGGCATGAACAATAGAATTATAGGATGTAATTCATCATGTAAATGCTTCAGAGAAGAAGGCAAAGCTATAGCTTGTTGGTATAGTAGGACAACTGCTGTAATTGTAAAGCTGACTTAATTTATCTGTAGTTGAAACTTAGGAGTCTTGCTCTGATGATATTGAGTTCCAATTTATGATTCCAAACACTCTTCACTGACCATGGTGGTGAAGAGCATATGAGAAGAGATAGATTATTCCAGATGTAGCTCAAGTAATGATAGAGGAAGATTACAGTGTCATTTACTAAATTATATGCTGAGGTCTCATCCCTGCCACACTCATTGGTTGTTTGGTTAGCTTAATGCCCCGGGTTCCTCATGCACATCTTAAAAGAATCTTTATCTTAATATTCTGCTGTTCAAACACATGCATGAAATATTTTTGGCTTCAGAAAAAGTACACATGAAACAGTGGTCAGCACTACGCATAGTGATGTAAATTTGAATTATGACAAAATTGCTATGCAAAGCGTCTTGTATTTGTTGAACATTTCACTGCAGAATTTAAATAGAAAATTTAGATCTTATTAAGAAAGAGACAGAAAACTCAGATGTGAAAAGTAAAACAAGTTGAGAAACACTTCAGAAAACTATGGACACAATAAAGAAAATCAAGAAGAATGACATATCATTCTGGGGTCTGCGTTGCAGGAAACTCTCATTTCAGCCATTAAAATGCCACAGAGAACTTATTTCAATTGTTAAATATACTATTGGAAAAACTGGAGATACTTATAAACAGTAATACATAAAGTCAAATGCTTTGGGTTGGACACAGAGACAGGAATAGCTATCAGTAGAGATAGGGATTTCTTTCCTTCTAGTCTTAACTGGAATAGAACACATTGACATGAAAATACATTGAATTCCTATGTATAAAGTCATTCTTATGATCAAAGAAAACTCCTTTGATGAACCTCCATTTGGAATACCTTGAACACTAAGTACGTTGTGATGGTAAAAGTGCATTGTCACATTAACTGAGTTTGGATTCATCTAAGTAACACATCTCAAGTTTTGACTGTAACGGTGTCTTCAGAAATATCCAAAGGAATAGAGAAGATCCAGCACATATTCTATAGCTCCTCAGGCTAGTTTGCAGACTGAATGAAAATAGAAAAGGAAAGGTGCTATTCATGTTCTTGTCTTCAACTCATCCTGCTTCTGGACAATGGTTTGAATGGAAAACATCTCTCTAAGGTTTTCATTTGAACACAGTTATGTTCCCCACAAAATAAATAAATAAATAAATAAATAAATAAATAAACCAATAACAACTATTTTCTGGATATCTCTCTAAAATATGTTTATATAAAAAGTGAGGTAAGCTATGATTATAGTCTGGTTAGAGAATTCAGATACCTCACATAACTGCAAATGACCCTGATATTTTTCAGTTAGCAGGAAGACAAGAGCATGCCATTTGTTTCCTTTCTCTCATTCCCACAAATCTGTATTTGACCTTTAATTTTGTTTGCCATATGTTGTCAGGACATTACTTTTAGGAAAACCAAACTCAGCTATCTGTTTCTCAATATCTCGGGTATAAATTATATACTGATATTTTCTCATTTTCTTATTGTACAAGAATTTAAATACGAAAATAGGTGCATACTGATATAACTAATGCTATATATTATGAAAAGAAACATATGAAAGCTGTAGAAATGGCTGAGCAGTTAGGAACACTGACTGTTCTTCCAGAGGACCCAGGTTCAATTTCCAGGACCCACATGGCAGCCCACAGCTATCTGTACCTCCAGTTCCAATGGAGGCCTCACACAGATATACATGCAATACAAAACAACCGTGCACATAAAAATAAATAAATTTAAACAACAAAAAGATACTTATTAAACAGTGAAACATATATGCCAGACATTATAACATCCAAGATGGATACTTTTATAATTTCAGATTTATAATGATAAGTGTCAATTTACCCAGACTATTTTAGAGTTGTAGAAAAAGAAGGAGGATCTTTGAAGTAGTATTGATTTATAATCAATATAGAATTAATTCAAAATTGAATAGATATACCATGTTTGAATCTCCTATTTAATACACAGTCAAAACCACCTAATATCTTACTCTTCATGGCTACTGAGAATTTTAGACTACAGAGTTAATCAAGGTTACTGGTGGCATGATTTTCATGTATTATGTATAGAATGCTAATGGGTTTAAGATATTAATATTTTCATACCTAAGATTGACATATAAAGATGATAGCCTTAAGCCTTTTCTATAAGCAAAAATCTGGAGTGAATTGTTGATAAGCTAATTAAAATAGAAAGCATAATATTTACTTCTATTTTAACATTTAATTTAAAATATGTTGGTTTTATTTAATTAATTCTACATAGGATATTTTGTGTTGCTATTGATTAAGTATAGCTTCTTATTTTCTAAATTTTCTTACACACACGGAAAAACACCAGACAGCAATTTGAACAGTAAAAAATTTAAAAGCATAAAATATTGTTTTCAACATAAGTTATTGTTTGCAAAATAAACCTATTATTAAAAAAAGCCCTGGAGAACATGCCAATTAGCTATTTTTAAACATAAAAATAAAATATAGATGCCACTTGAAATTTTTATATCAGTTGATGTGTTTTGGCCGGAAGAGATAAATTTTGTTGCAATATCCCCAGACGTTTGTACAATGTGAATGCTTTTCCTCAAGTCTCAAGAGCAGTGGGGGCTAGATATTCCACAGCATTTATTGATTTCTCCTTCAGGATAGAAGTGAAGCCATGAACTTGGTAAGCTAAAGTTTCTTGGGGAAAAAAAGTACTTTTGGATTTTGTGAATCTCAAGTGGAATAGATGTCTGAAAGTTTCATAGAAACAATGTGACATATGTTTGGGAAATAGGGCATATGTTTCCTTCCAACTGATTCTTGCTGTCCTTTTGCCTGCTGGATAGCTGTTACCATTTCAAATGCACTTCTCTAGTTCTAATCTGCAGGTTAGAAACTATCTATGAAATATTAATTGATGGCAGTTGTTAAAATTCTTATGATTTATATGTATAAATGTAGGACTAAAAATTGATCATTTACTGGTTTGTACAATAAAATTTGAGGTGCTATTTGAGTAGATTTCTGTAGCTATGGACAAGATAGGCTGTATAAAACTCATGTAAGCAAAAACCTAAGAGGAAATGAGTGATATGGGCCAATAGAGAGATCCTTTGTTTTTGTTTTGTTTTCTCTAGATCACACTAGATGTTTGACTTACTATATGAGAAAGCCAGGTCAGACCTAGCATCAGTGTTTCTCATTCTGGGAACCACTATTACAAGTAACCAGCCAGAACTGCATGTATGGAAAGGTGAGTAGAAGTAATAAAGAAGCTAAAAGGGATGGCAACCCCATAGGAAGAACAACAAGGTCAACTAACCTGGACCCTTGGGAGTTCCCAGAGACTGAGTCACCAACCAAAGAGTATACATGGGTTGGTCTGAGACCCCCAGCACATATGTAGCAGTGGGAGAGGATGTGCCAATTCTGTAATGATTTGATGCCCCAGGGTGGGGGGATCTATAGGAGGGGTGCACACTCTTAGAGGGGGAAGGGATGGATAGGGGACTGGGAGGGAGCATCATTTCAGACATGAGTAAATAAAACAATTAATAGAAAGAAAAAAATGAAATTCAGTCATTTTCATGGATGATCTTGATAGGATATACAATGTCAACATGTGTGTGTTCTGTGCTGTAGCTGTGTGTGTGTGTGTTTATCTGTGTGTATATATTTATCGTGTGTGCTTGTTTCTCTGTATATCTGACAATAATCATTTACAAATGACAGCGAAGGAGATGGGAGACACGGGAGTTGGCTAAGGAAAGAGTAGAAATGTTGAGCTGAGGAAAGAGTAGAAATGTTGAAACTACTGTACTTGTAAAAAATTCTCTAATAGTAAAATGAAGCATAAATTATATAATATTTGACTAGTAAACCCCAATCACCTTTTCATATGTATCAATTTCTGTCAACTACCAGTCTATTCTCTACTTATTAGCAGTCTTGAATTTCTAATAAGAAAGATGTCATGCAGAATTTGTCTTCCTTTGTCTGACTTACTTCAAATAGTATAATGCCCATGAAATTTCTTCAATTTTATCTATGTGGTCCCAGGTACCAGGAATGCTTTATGTGGCAAAACTGAATGGTATGCTGCCACTGTGTTTTTCTTTCACTGTTTTTTGTTGTTTGCTTGTCTGTCTGGTTTTTGGCCATTTTGTTTTCTGTTTGTTTGTTTACTTCTCTTTGATAGTGTTTTATAGATCTGATAAGCTTCAGGTTTGTTTTTCTTTCCATTTTGTTAATTTTCTCTTTCTTCTTCTTGATAGTTGTTAGATGAATTATCTTGCACTTACAGTTTTCTGTTTGATTCATTCTGCTTGTGTTGTTCTTTTTAGCATTTTTTTACTTCATTCATTGAATTTTTAACTTCTAGATGACTGAAACTGAGTTATGTAAGTTTATGTTTCAGAAAGAAATGTGAGAAACTAGGAGTAAAAAGAATTTTCTCATATTTTATATGTATACTTTACTGTTTTTTTCTTGTCTCTTGAATTATTTGTGTTTATTTGAATTTTATGACATTACTTAAAAATATTTATTTTGAATTCTTTGTCAAGCACCTTCTATATATTTGTTTCTATTGGGTTTGTGTCTGGAAAACTTTATCTCCCTAATAAACTCACGCTTCTGTGATTGTTCTTTATTCACATTACTCTATTTTGACGTCTGTACATTTGAAGAAGTAGATATTTATTCTAGTCTTCACAGACTTATTCAGCAAGAAAAACAAAATCCTTCAACAAACAAGTCACCTGAAATTTCAGACCAAGCTATCTCCTATAGTGTATTTTGTTTCATGGTTTTAGACTGTGAGTGTCATGGAAGAATATTGCAAAATGAAGCAATTTATACTATGACAGCAAGGAAGCAGGGGGAAAAGGCCAGGATAAGATACAATTAAATTATCCACTTGAACTTCTTGGGCTCCCTCTCCCAAATTCAATCACCACACAATAATGACATTCAGTAATTAATCAAGAAATTATGAAGAATGAATCAGGAAGGTTATGATGTCATGAGCTTAACACTTCCTCAAAGATGCACCAGGAATGTGGTTTACTATAGTCTTTGGTATTTGTTAGATAATGCAACTGAACATCAAGAAGAGTCAAGGGTCATTAAAACAAATGATATCATCAGAAGATCAAGGGTTTCTATGTCCAGCATATTGTAAGGATATACATGAAACACAGGCCACTGAGACCTGACTGCTACCAAAGGTTGTCCATTCTCTTGTTTCTTCAGTTGACTATTAGAGTTGGTATGAGCTGATTTTGGTGATGTGGAGTCTACTACAAAAACAATAAGTCTGAAGAAAGTGTCCCCTCTATGTATTAAGGCAGACATGGAGGCTCACATAATAAGTACTGATCTGAATCTGGAAATGGAGGTCTGTGCTACTGAGTGTTAGCATTGTGTGCCCAGTTTTGTGATCTAAAGTAAGTTTCCTGGCCATTGCCTGTCTTACATCCATGATGTAACTCTGTCCTCAGCATGCTTCCTGGAGTAGGGACAAAGGTATGCATTTATGGTAAACATAAATAGTAAATATTCTTTCTCTTCTATCTTCAATGTGTCTTTTCTCATGATTGTGTTTCACCTAGATACTGTGAGCCCCCATTACGTTTTTGTAGCTCTTGCAAAGCCATTTTCTTCATGGGGATCTTGCTAAGGCAATAGTCTTTGAGAAAGAAACCCTAGAGAGTTCTGCACTGTTATCACACAGGCATGCTTCCTTTTACACCCATGATAATAGCATATGCCATAAGATAACAATAATTAAAACTTCATTTGACACATCAACCTGAGAAGTAGGTAGGCTTACTGCAGTTCTTCACTGCTCCCTCTTCTCTTCCCAATACATTCTCTCAATTTCATGCCCAGATTTGTAGCATACCATCTTTGCAGCCTCCTTATTTCTGTCCTCATATCTCACAGACAACAAATTCAGCACACATTCCAAGAGAACCCACAGAAACTTCCAGCTGGGGAAGCAGGTGGCCTAACGGTAGATTTTTATCTTCTGCTCCAAATCCATTCAATCCTCCAGTCTCATCCTAAGCTCTCTAGCAGACAATATGTTGTATCCTCCATTTACTTTATGATCCAACCTTCAGTGAATCATACTGATCATCCCCTAACAATTTCCTTTTCTCGGGCCCCTAAATTCAACAGGCAATCTCTGGGAACATGACAGCTAAGTCTGCCGGAGAACATGGTGGACTATCCAAGCAGGTATGCAAGCTTCCAGTCTTCATTAACCCTTTGCACTGGCATGTCCAATGCCCCATCTATTCCCCAGCTCTGTAGCACACTACGTGTGGTGACTTCTTCTGATCCTCTGCCTCAATTACTAAGAGACTAGGCAGATTCTCCTGGAATACTCTGCTTTCTTCTCAACTGGGAGCCTCCTCCTCCCAATCCTAGTCCATCCCAAATTCTATATGTCACCACCAAATACCTAGAAATATATTTTTCTCTGGGATCCCTCCCCCTAGTAGTCACACCTATCAGGGTCTGAGACAAATTGTCTAATAGTTAACACATAACTCTCTCACACTCCTAAGAACCAGAGAAGGCAACAGAAATCAATAAACAAAACAGACAACCATCAACAAAAAGACCAGATATTAGTATGCAGAGTATCTTCCCCAAACTAAGACATCTACAGATAATGAAAAAATACAATTAATAACAGCCAGAACAATAGGTCTTTGCTAGAGCCCAGAAACCATAACATAGTAAGCCACTGAAAGATAGCTAAAGCATAACACAAAGACCTTAAAATGGGCTCTATGATAGGGATATTTAATGCGGAATCAAATAAATTTATTAAAGAATAATCAAAGCAGCTTAAGACATGAATGTAGAAATATAATAAATAAAGACAACACCTGAGGGAAATATAGAAATGAAAAATTTAGGAACTTAAACAGAAACCTTAGATGGAAATCTAACGTAAGAGGTATAAAAGTGAATTTCAGACATAGAATGTACGATAGAATAAAGTGAATACCTAGGTAAAAGGAAATATTAAATCTAAACCTTCCTAGCATAAAACATTCAGTAAATATGCGGAACTATGAAAAGATTAAATCTAAAAATTCCAGGAAAAGAAGAAGGAGAGGAAACATAGGTCAAAGCTACAAAAAAAAATATTTTCAACAAAATCATAGAAGAAAATTTAAAGCAGATACTTACCAAGGTTCAAGATGCAAACAGAATACCATACAGATTGGATCAGAAAAGAAAGCACCTTCAGAATATAACTTTCAAAACACTAAAGATACATAACAACAACAACAACAAAAAGAATATTAAAGTCTTCAAGAGAGAAAAAAAGGCAAAGTAACATATAAAAGCAGACTGATTAGAATAGCACATGATTTCTTAATGAAGACTCTAATTGCCATTAAGGCCTGGACAGGTGTTCAGTAGACTCTAAGAGATTACAAATGCCATCCCAGAATATTATGCCAAGAAAAGTTTTTAGTTACGATGGAAAAATAAGACATTCTAATATAAAACTAAATATAAGCATTATCTATCTATCTATCTATCTATCTATCTATCTATCTATCTATCTATCTATCTTATCTATCTATCTATCTATCTATAAATCCAGTCATATAGGATACTAGAAGAAAAATTCCAACCTAAACAGGCTAATGACACCCATGAACATATAAGGAACTAAGTTTTTGGCTTTCAGAATTCTGAAGTCTTCTGGATGTTACTCTTCTGCATCCCCTTGTAAACTAGCAGGGCCAGAATATTGGAAGCCTGGATCTACAAGTTCAGATTTTCAATCAAACTACTCTGTATGTTAAAAAAAAGCCTGTATATAAAAACATTTTATAACTGATTGGAAATTGCTAAAATTATCAGTACTTATCAGAACTGAGGAGTGACTAAACTCCTGCCACTACTAGTCCTATAAGCTTTGACTGATTCAAACTTTCAGATAAGCAATTAATGTGACCATGGAGTCTATGGAATCATCAGATAGTTCAAACTTCTGTTTATTTTCTGGTTGTTTTAAACCCTTAAACATTTCTGGTGGTTAAAATAATAGCACCCTTGCAGGAGGCCATGTATGAGAACTGGCATTGGGCACGATGTCTCGCTGTTCTGTTTTGGCAAGGAAAAGCATAGCGAAATGTTAGAGTGTTCAACAGAGTTTACTCAGTATTGATAGTTCATGAAAACTCTGAGTACTGTTCTAAGCTTGCTGAGGTGATTGAGTATTTGAAGGGAACATAAAGGAACAAGACACAAACAAAGATTTGAGCTGCTAGAAGTTAGAGATTACAGAGAGATGGCCAGGGTAGATGCTATGAGGCCAGCTGTCTGCTTTTCTGAGACTGTAGAAATGCAGATTTTGCTCTGTCCTCAGAGACCAGGACACTAAGCTCTTGTTTCCTTTTCTTTTTTGTTTTTTTCCTCTTTTTTCTTTCTTTCTCTTATATTCCCCCTGCTGATTGCATTTCAAAAGAATGGCTTTCAGGTGCTTGAGAAAAGACACTTCTGGGTTGTAGGAAATGCCCATACAACTCAAATGGACAAAAGAAAGATTTGTAATTGTGAGCTCTTTTTCATAAATGCTCTAAGATAGAAAGGTCAGGGGCCTATTGTATAGTATTGGTGAGAACAAGCATTAGATACTCCTGGCCGCCTTGAGCTTCCTCAGGAAGGCGTTTTTAATGGGCAGCAGAGGTCATTTGGGGGGACAGACAGAAGCCAAGAGAACTTCCTATAATTCTATCCTCTCAGCACAGAGTGGCTTTTCTATATGTGGCAGGTCTACAGTTTTCATTTTCAATTAATGAAGTGTGATCTACATTATTCTGCTTCTATGGAGAGGCATAGCCCAAGGTAACTATTTCTAAATTTCAGGAAGAATGAAGCATTGTTTCTTCAACACATTCCATCAAGTTCTTTCATCCCTGAACCCAATTTTATGAAATAATAAGCACAGATTTCAGTAAAATTAGTTGGTATGAAGTTTTCTGGCAGAAAACATGTGCTTCCTTAAAAGTCTTTGTTATTGTATTGTTCCCACTGTAATTCAGGTTTCCCCCACATATCTTTTGCAGCTACATTTGTCTCTTTCATTTCAACAGTTTCATTAGAATTTACAAATGAACAAGCTTGGGAGGAAGTGAACTGAGAAGTAAATGTGGTTTGATTCACTACTTCTCTTTCATTAGTCAAACATGCACTAGATAGATTTTGTTAATTCGAGTGTATAGAGTTAAAAGGAGAAGTCTCTTTTAAATGCTTCCAAAATTAAATACAGGTTTGAGCTAATCACTCCATTATTATTCACATTTTTATACAACTATGAAGATAATCTTTTAGAAATCTGTTTATGATCAGGTCCACTTGAGAAGCATCACGTATTAGTTTAATGTCTGGGTCTAAAATGAGAGATGACATCTTAGTCCATTCTTTCTAATTAGCAGAAACATTTTGCATGTTATTTTAATTGCTGCAATAAATGGCTATTTTTAAGACAAATGTGAGCATGTTTAGAGATAATGAGGTACAAGAAATCTTGTGGGAGTCTAAAAAGATAATTCTTTTCTTTTTTGAAAGTGATTTAGGTATTCAATACAAAATACAAGTGATGTTAAAAGTAATCAGGAAAGCTGATTTTAATCAATGTATTAAAATGTGTCTTCCTATCCGGTGTTTCAAGGCAATGCTCAGGGATCCTATCAGCAGGAGGGAGCTCAAAGAGGATGGATGCAGCTGTGCTGAGGCCTGCCTACTTACAACTATCTTTAACAAAATAAAGACTTGCCTGCTTTAAAATTGAAAATCTGAAATACACTTCAAATTCCTCTTACTCTTGTTTTCTATTTTTTAAGGAAATGAATATTTTAGTTTGACTTTTAATATGCGTTTATAACAATTTAATAATTTTTCAAAAACAGATTAATATTTGCAGTTTCAGTGTTTTGTGCCATACGATTGGAAATCCATGGCAATATATATATATTGGTAGCATTATCTAGAGAAATTGTCATTTTAGGGCACTGACATATTTAAAGTTCACCTTGAGCACCAGGTAGGATCTTCATAGTCTGAGGGAAAGAAAGAACACGAAGGCTTTGTCTTCCTTTTCCTTGGCCTCAGTTTCATGGGCTATCCCTTCCTAAGGCATGTCATACTTACAGACTACCAGAAACTCCCAGATGATCCAAATGAGAGACAAGCCTGCTTTAAGAGTTTCATCATCACTGACCATTAATGAAATGAAACCTCACTTGCAGTGACATAGTACCAGCTCCTAATTACAACAGCGAACTTTACAGATATGGGTGAAAGTGAAGACATGAATGCATAGAATAACTTCAGGAATATAAACTGAAATGATATTTTAAAGAAGATAATTTTAATGTCTTAAAAATGTAATGATAAACAAAAAAATTAGTCAAATTTTCATCTCCTACATATTTAACACCAAAAGAGAAACCAGTTCTTTTTTTTAACACTTGAATATGATTCTACTAAGCAGGTTTATATTTAATGTTAGTTTATACTAACTTGAAAAAACAGATGAATTCTTTCTACACATGAATATTTGTGGAGGGGAAACCTGGAAGGGGATAGCATTCAAAATGTAAATAAATAAAATAAGCAATTATAAATTAAGTATATATCAATACTACATTTCTATTATTTCTAGTTTCTCATTATACCCACATTCCTGTCTAGAAATAATAGGAATGTAGTATTGATATATACTTAATTTATAGTTGCTTATTTTATTTGCATTTTGTTTTTTATTTTGTTTTTTAAATTTTTCATATGTTTTATTTTTTAAAATGTTAATCAAAGGCTTTATAAGTTTGGTAATCTTCAATAACAAGATGCTTATACAATCAGAAATGTAACCCAATATCCAACCTAGATATACCAACTATCTTTGACTGGCAGAAACATGTGAATATCTGCCTCCATGTTCCCCCTCCCTCTCTCTGTCTGTCATCTCCGTACTCCTCCTCCTCTCCGTACTCCTCCTCTTCCTCTCCTTACTGTTCCCACCATAGCTCCTCCTACATATCACACTTCCTGTTAAGACAAAACTTTTCTCTCAAAAAACAATTAGACCATAACTATACTAATTTGTATCAGTAAGGTACAAGATAGATCTAATACTCAGTCCATCATTTTGTTGACTAACCAGAACCACTATCATCTCTCTTAACTAAAAGACTTAGTTCTGGACCTGGCTTTTTTCTTGGCTTTAGAATGAATGTCAGCTGAAAACCATCCTCTCAAGTCTTTTCTCTCAAAGTAAATAGCCAGAATTGGCTATGATACTATAAGTCTTCAATCCCGTCAGAAATCCAGAATGACTGAATTAACTGAAATTATGGGAACCACAAAGCATAGCTTCTAAAACATACCCAATTTATAGAGACCTCTGAACACCTGGAGAGTCCCTATACTACAAAATGTTGGAACATCTGATCTTCGGCCTTCTTGCTTAGGATTATCTGACAGACCTAGTGATGCAGAATTATTAAGGGCTGATTACTCTGTCTTGGCAGATACAATCAGTCGCCTATTCTGCAAGTGTGTCCTTTTCAGGACAGTAATTTGTCTATAGATGAAAAGAGGCAATTCTTGCCTAGTGATTGTCTCACCACAACTGGAGTAACTCCAAAGATGGTCAATTTCTTCTTAGAATCAAAGACAGGAAGCTGTCAGGAGCAGATAGGTCTCTAACCAAAATGAACCTTAATGCCGAAATGTTTATAACATCAATTCTGTGGACTTCTGATGTTTTGAAAACCAACTATCCATGTAATGCAGTCTGGAGTGTTGTCTGTTAACTCCTCTTAGCTATTTCTAAATAAAATATTTTAAAAACCCTAACAATAAACTCAGAGCCATGAATTTGCTATAGGCCCTTAACTCACAGGCTACCCATCTCAAAACAGTTAAAAAAGTTAAAGAAGGACTGGGCTTAAGATTTGTACTCCTAAATGTGTTATATAGGCACAGTGCCTATGAGAGTAACAATATTAATCTCCCTTCCATATCAATAAGAAACTTGTACCAATAAAAACCTTAAATTTGAAATCAAAGTAAATTTTGTACCATTTAAGAAATTATAACTTCAGCTTAATAACAATTATACAGATTTCTACCAATAAGTTATGGTTATTCAATAAACCTAGCTATTCCTCCCTGTTCCAACAAAACCACTACTTTCCCCTAGAAAGACAGCCCAATATTAACCACCTCAGTCCCCAAGCCCAGAGAATAGGGGCGCCGACTCTTCATTAACTTCTTCAAGCTGATTACAGGTGTTGAGATATTAGGAGAGGGACATGGGGAAGAGTAAATTGTTAAGCCCCTGACATCTGTGTCTTCACTGCAATCAGCTGAGATTCCAGAATATCAGAGGTTCGATCAGGTCTGCTCAGCTTGCTTGATGAGTAGATACACCAAGGCTGGATAATTCTCAAAACAAATTTTAGTATCAAGATATTTTTTGTTTGAATTCTGGAATCTAGTCTTCTGGTGGTCTGTCTCTATCATATCTAATCCATATAATTCTGGGAGTTTCTATGAGGGTGTGCTCCCACCATCCTCCCATTCCTGCCTCCCTGCTCTCAAATTCCCCAGCACTAGGGAATCCAAACTATTGGATACCAAGGCCCTCCACTTCCACTGATGACAAGGCAAACCTCAACTACCTATACAGGTGGAGCCATTAGTTCCTCTCTTTGTGTTCTTGGGCTGGAGGTTTTAGAATGGCTACTCCAGCTTGTTTCTTAGGACCATTTGTTTGAAAAATTGTTTTCCAGCCTTTTACTCTAAGGTAGTGTCTGTCTTTGTCACTGAGGTGGGTTTCGTGTATGCAGCAAAATGCTTGGTCCTGTTTATGTATCCAGTCTGTTAGCCTATGTCTTTTTATTGGGGAATTGAGTCCATTGGTGGTAAGAGATATTAAGGAACAGTGATTGTTGCTTCCTGTTATTTTTGTTAGAGGTGGAATTATCTTTGTGTGGCTATCTTCTTTTGGATTTGTTGGAAGAGGATTACTTTCTTGCTCTCTGTAGGGCATAATTTCCCTCCTTGTATTGGAGCTTTCCCACTATTATCCTTTGTAATGCCGGGTTTGTGGAAAGATATTGTGTAAATTTGGTTTTGTCATGGAATATCTTGGTTTCTCCATCAATGGTAATTGAGAGTTTTGCTGGGTATAGTAGCCTGGGCTGGCATTTGTGTTCTCTTAGGGTTTGTGTGATGTCAGTCCAGGATCTTCTGGCTTTTATAGTCTCTGGTGAGAAGTCTGGTGTAATTCTTATAGGTCTGCCTTTATATGTTATTTGGCCTTTTTCCCCTTACTGCTTTTAATATTCTTTCTTTGTTTTGTGCATTTGGTGTTTTGATTATTATGTGACGGAAGGTATTTCTTTTCTGGTCTAGTCTGTTTGGTGTTCTGTAGGCTTCTTGTATGTTTATGGGCTTCTCGTTGTTTAGGTTAAGGAAGTTTTCTTCTATAATTTTGTTGAAGATATTTATTGGCCCTTTAAGTTGGGAATCTTCACTCTCATCTATACCTATTATACATAGGTTTGGTCTTCTTATTGTGTCCTGGATTTCCTGAATGTTTTTTGTTAAGGACTTTTTGTATTTTGTGTACTCTTTGACAGCTGTGTTAATGTTTTTTATGGTATTTTCTGCACCTCATATTCTCTCTTCCATCTCTTGTATTCTGTTGATGATGCTTGCATCTTTGACTCCTGATATTTTTTCCTAGGTTTTCTATCTCCAGGGTAGTCTCCATTTGTGATTTCTTTATTGTTTCTACTTCCATTTTTATGTCCTGGATGGATTTGATCAATTCCTTCATCTGTTTGTTTGTGTTCTCTTGTAATTCTTTAAGGGATTTTTGTGTTTCCTTTTTAAGGGCTTCTACCTGTTTACCTGTGTTCTCCTCAAATTCTTTGAGAGTGTTATTTATGTCCTTCTTAAAGTCCTCTATCATCATCATTAGAAGTGATTTTAAATCTGAATCTTGCCTTCCTGGTGATATGGGGAATTTAGGACTTTCTAGTGTGGGAGAACTAGGTTTTAATGATGTCAAGTACCCTTATGTTCTTGCACTTGCCTTTTGCCATCTTAATCACCTTAGGGCTACCTGCCCTGTCTCTGACTGGAGCCTGTCTTTCCTATTATCTTGGTTGCTTCAGAACTGTGTGGGGTGGGTATTACTACTAGGGTTAGAGCTAGAGCCCAAGATCTGCACAGTGCTTGGGCCCAGACCTGAAAGAACCAGTGCTCCCGGCCAGGTGTGAATTCCTGGGTCCTAGCGGGTCCCAGTTACTCCCTGTTTGGGGAGTGGGATTGCTGTCTCCTTACCTAAGATACTGCCCAGGTTAGAGCTCCTGGGAGGCCCACTTCCTCTGGGTTTCGTGAGCTCATTTACATTTTGAATGTTATCCCCCTTCCTGGTTTCCCCTCCCCAAATACCCTATCCCATACCCCTTCCACCCTGCTTCTATGAGGAAGCTCCTCCACCCTCCTACCCACTCCCAACTCATTGCCCTAGCATTTCCCTATGTTGAGTATCAGTGAATCCCAAGTATATTGTGATAAATGAAAGAGGCTAAATTGTGCCCATGTGTTTGAAGCTCTTCCCCACTTTCTCTTCTATTAGTTTTAATGTATCTGGTTTTATGTGGAAGTCCTTGATCCACTTGGACTTAAGCTTTCTACAGGGAGATAAGAATGGATCAATTTGCTTTCTTCTACATGCTGACTGCCAATTGAACCAGCACCATCTGTTGAAAATGCTGTCTTTTATCCACTGGATGGTTTCAGCTCCATTATCAAATATCAAGTGACCATAGGAGTGTGGGTTTATTTCTGGGTCTTCAATTCTATTTCATCGATCTTCCTGCCTGTCTCTGTACCAATACCATACAGATTTTATCACTATTGCTCTGTAATACAGCTTGAGGGTCAGAGATAGTGATTTCCCCAGAAGTTCGTTAATTGTTGAGAATAGTTTTGGCTATCCTGGGTTTTTTGCTTTTTCCAAATTAATTTGCAAATTAGTCTTTCTTTCTATATGAAGAATTGTGTTGGAATTTGCATGGGCATTTCATTGAATCTGTAGATTGCTTTCAGCAAGATGGCCATTTTTACTATATTAATCCTGCCAGTCTATAAGCATGGGATTTCTTTCCATCTTCTGAGTTCTTGATTTCTTTCTCACCAATGGCTTATGCTCTAAGATTAACAATAGACAAATGGGACCTCATGAAATTACAAATCTTCTGTAAGGCAAAGGACGCTGTCAATAGGACAAAATGGCAACCAAGAGATTGCAAAAAGATCTTTACCAATCCTACATCCAATAGAGGGATAATATCCAATATACACAAAGAACTCAAGAAGTTAGACTTTTGAGAATCAAATAACCCTAATAAAAATGGGGTACAGAGCTAAACAAAGAATTCTCATCTGAGGAATATTGAATGGCCAAAAACACCTAAAGAAATGTTCAACATCCTTAATCATCAGGGAAACTCAAATCACAACATCCCTGAGATTCCACCTCACACCAATCAGAATGGCTAAGATCAAAAACCCAGGTAACAGCTGATGCTGGAGAGGATGTGGAGAAAGGGGAAAATTCCTCCATTGTTGGTGGGATTGTAAACTGGGAGAACCACTCTGGAAAGCAGTCTTGTGGTTCCTCTGAAAATTGGACATAGCATTACCTGAGGATCTAGCTATATCACTGCTGGACATATTCCTGAAAACTACACCAACATATAATAAGAACACATGCTTCACTATGTACATAGCACTTATTTATAATAGCTTGAAGTTGGAAAGAACCCCGATGTCCTTTAACAGAGGAATGGATACAGAAATGTGGTACATTTACACAATAGAGTACTACTCAGCTTTTAAAAACAATGAATTCATGAAAAATTCTTAGGCAAATGGATGGAACTGGAAACTATCATCCTGAATGAGATAATCCAATCACAAAAGAATCCACAAGGTATGTACTCACTGATAAGTGGATATTAGCCCAAAAGCTTGGAATACCTAAGATACAATTCATAGATCACATGAAGCTCAAGAAGAAGGAAGACCAAAGGGTGGATACTTCATTCCTTATTAGAAGGGGGAAACAAACTCCTCATGGGTGCAGTGCCTGACAAATACAGAGGAGGAGGATTGCAGCCAACCATGGGACTGAGCACAGGTTCCCCAATGGAGGAGTTAGAGAAAGAACTGAAGGAGCTGAAGGGGTTTGCAACCCCATAGGAAGAATAACAATATAAACCAACCATAACCCCCTAGAGCTTCCAGGGACTAAGCCAGCAACCAAGTACTACACATGGAGGGACCCAAGGCTCCAGCTGCATATGTAGCAGAAGATGGCCTTGTAGGTCATCAATGGGATAAGAGGTCCTTGGTCCTGTGAAGACTAGATGCTCCAGTGTAGGGGAATGCCAGGGCTGGAAGATGGGAGTGGGTGGATAGGTGGGAGAGCACCCTCAATAGAATCAGGGGAGAGGGAATGGAATAGCGGTTTTTTGGAGGGGAAGCCAAAAAGAGAATTTGAAATTTAAATAAAGAAAATATCCAAGAAAAAGAAAAGAAAAGAAAAGAAAAGAAAAGAAAAGAAAAGAAAAGAAAGATGCTAAACAATAATAAAGCTGTAGTACATTCTAGAATTGCTCTGCATTCTGTTAATACTGCTTTAAGAAATTGCAGGTTTTCAAACATGAATCCAAGTGTCAAATGTGAAGTAACACCCTTTGAATCCCCAGATATTCCCTCACAAAGTATAAGCTATTGGTATTGCTCGTTGTTGCCAATCACATATAAACAGTGAATAACAATTGCTGACGTCACTTGGATAAAGGACTCAGAAAAATCAAGCCAGAATTTGAGGGAAACTTATTCTCTGACAGCTGCAGTTTGCAGTACAAGGTTTTATGAAGGCTGATGAGGTAGAAAATTTACCAATGATTACACATAACTGTAGACCTTATGTGTCTCACAGGTTATGTCTTCTGTTGAAGTGGGTGCATGGGTGTTCTTTGGGGTGACAGCTCTTTCATGAATGAATCTAAGGAATGTTACTAGTAAAATGCATGCCTGGGAGATTGTATATCTGGAAAAAAGCTTGTGGCACAGAACATCATGGATCTTATGTAGGAGTCTATTGTTGGATCTTTTTCCAAATGAGCATATAGACAAATAATTTTAGATATGTATGTTTATGCTCTTGAAATAATGTAAATTTCCAATGGAGAAACATCAAAACAGTGACTATAAATTCATACTCAAAACATTATTAACTATGTGCTGAACACAAGAGTGTTGTCTATGTCACACCTTCTGAGACTCAGGGAATATTAAAGAAGAAATGGAAGGACTGTGGGAGTTGAGGAATATGAAGGACTGCAGTAGAATGCCGGTTTTTTTTTTTTTTATAGAATATGTTTTTAGCAAACTTGAACATACAGAAGCCATGACTGTCTGCATGGAATCCTAAGAAAACCTAGGGGGGGGGGGTTAAAGTAAAAGGAATACTAGCTGGAAAAAGGATATTAGTGAAAGTGAAAGTGTTTTCTGGTCTGGTAAGGCATGGGCATGCCAGTGTTAAAGTGTCAAAGATAATGTTAAATTCTGAAAAATGATAAAATTACAAGCACACATACACATACCACATACATATGTGAATACATATATACATACATACACACACACAGGCACACAAAGTATTCCTATGCATATATATAATAAGTATGAATGATTGAGAAATGTGCATTTGGGTATTAGGAAGAGTAGAAAATGATTAAAATTGGACTTGAGTAGTCTTTAAGGAGTCATAGAAATATTTGTTAACCTGATTGTGGAATTACATCAATGTTTATCAGATTCTACACTCAAATTATGATCAGTAAGTTTATTTAAAAAATTTCAATATGCAAAAATATAACATTTCCTTAAATATAGTTTACAGTTATGTAGTTCTCTGTATTATGTATTTAACTACCAACATGTAGTAGTTAAAAAATGGCATTTTATATATTCTCATTAAAAATAATTTAGAAACACTCATCTTTTAAAGAATCTGGATGAACACAAAAACATGGAGAAAATTACACTTTCAAGTTATTTAAAGAGAAAATTTTAAAAAGGGGAATACAATGTTAAACAATAAAATTTCCTTATTCAGTACTTTGGACCATTAGTTATCTTTTCCATTTGACAACCATTTTTTTCCTAGCTGATAGTAGTCACACATTGTTGAACTATTTTTAAATATGAATAACAGCAGTTTTTCATTTTTATTTTAGGTTTGATTCTTTTTTTTTTAATTTACTTTTTCTCAAACCGTAATTCATTCACACAGGGGCTATAAACACAGAAAGGCAGGATGTGGGGAAGGGAATGACAATGGTGTGAGGGTGTTCAGGGGGAATACAGATATCTTCAGAACCGGGTATCGGCTGGATGAAGGTTCGGGGACAAGTCACTATGACTCTGCCTATGACTCTCTTGTCCTTATCTAAGTTGGTATTGTCTGCCAAGGATACCTATTTACAAGGTCTATGACTACTCAGGCTTGTAAATTTCCACAAAAGCTGCCTGTTTACATTAGCTTATAGCCATCTGTTTCAATGTTTTTCCACTGAGACCCAAGACTTGGTGTTAGTATACATATATGACAGGCCTATTACTGATTTTAGGCCTATGGCTGATTTTAGGCCTTCAGTGTGTAAGCAGGGCTGCCCCTGACATCTCCTCCCTTCTCTAAGTATAGAAGAGCTGTGGCAATTCTAAACTTGAGAAGGCGGGGATAGAGGCCTGACCTCTAGTATTTGAAGGGCACCTTGTAATGGCTCCAGTCCCCCTGTCGTTGTCCACTGAGGCATGAGGGCCCTACCCATCCCGATGTCTTTCTCCTGGAGAGGGGATACTTTTGACATCAACTCCTATGCAATCAGGCTTGTCCCTAAGGGAACCCAGAGAGATATTTTTATCTTCTATTGATACTCCCTTGCAGTGCTTAGGCTCGCAGCCTAAGTAGGAATTCAGATCGCCTGACAGAGGGGGTTCTGGGTGGCCTCTCTCTGCTTGATCTAGGGGCAGAAGTTCCCCCTTTTAGGTTGGGTGGAGATGGGTTTTGGAAACACCCTGTATAAAGTAACAACCTCATCTTGAGTCTCGTGGTCCTCCATAGCTAACTTATGATAATGTATCTGAGTAGGTTTTGCTACCAAATTATTTATCTGTTGTATCACAGAGTTAGTCTGCCTATTTGAGGGCCAGGGACCAGCAGAAAAAAGCAAAAAGAACCCAAATAATGGTCCCAAGATGGGAGGAAATATGGTTGACAACCTTGGAGAGACTGAAAACCAATTCTTGTACCAGCATTCATCTGTCTCTTTCTCTCTCTGATTTTACTTAGGGCCTTCACTACCTATTTCATGCTCTCTAGAACCCTCCTTGTCTTGTCTATGTAAAGGCAACCTTCTTCTTTAAGGGCTGTACACAGTCAAGAGCTGTACACAGCCTTTTCTATTGTACTAGAGTAAATCAAGTCCAATAAGGATCTTTGCGATTTTAGGAGGTCTTTTCAGACAGCGAAACGAGGGATTTTTTTAGATTAGTGATGTCAGTCTCTAGCTGTTTGATGTTCTTTTCAGTGGCCCTTCAAAGGTCTGAGTAGTATAAGTTCGGAGGCCAGCATCTGGATTAGAACTTCTAACAGCAGACATCATGGGTGATTCATTTTTACCTGAAAAGGAAAAAGAAGGGGATTCTCAGGGAGATTTCTCTTCCCTGGATGTAAAGTGTTATTCATTGTATTTATGGTTGGGCCTGGCTTTGTGGGGGTATCTATTTTTTTTCATTAATCCTTTTGGTAGCCGGTTAGCTATGCCTTCTGTGGTATCAGACAGGCATATCAATCCTCGGCCCCATAAGAGAACTGGTTCTGGGCCATTCCCTTTAAGGGTAAGAGGGTCCTTCCCCATATCTGTGGCAAAGTTTTGTTGGTCTCAGAGATGCCAGAGGCAGTCAGCAACAGATTTGCCATGAGCTTTCAGCTTTAGAGAGATAAAAGTGAACAAGGCATGATGTAGAGTATTTCAGGGGGACTCCTTCTGAGGGGGTACCGTTCCCCCTCTTTTGTTTTTAAAGCCAATTTTTCAGAGTTCTTGTAAAATCAGGGCAGAAGCGCCAATAGTCACTCCTTCCACACTCGGAGAGTCATGAAGACCCTATTTAAGGATACATAAATTTATATTAATAATCTTTTGTCAAAGGACTATTATAGCACCGCGGACAACTAATCAGACTATATGATATATCGATTAGTAATAGATTCTTCTAGTTTGTGTGAGATTACCTCTCTTTTGTCAATTAATTGTTGAGGAAAATTAGGATTTACCTCTCTCTTGAGAATATTGAACAGATACTTAAATTCTTTTGTGGAGAGCTTAAAATAGGATCTTAGCCAATTAGCAACTCCTAGAAAGTTTTGAAAATAATTTAAAATAAGTAAACTCTCTTCCTCTCTTTTTTTTTAGACCCTTTATCTGTGTGTTTTTTTTAAATTGGATATTATACGTATTTACCTTTCAATGTTATCTCCTCTCCCATTCTCTCCTGAAACCCCTTATCCCATACCCCCTCCTCCTAGTTTTTGTGAGGGTGTGCTCCAAACATCCTCCCAGTCCCATCTCCCTGCTCTCGAATTACCACATAGTAGGGGATCCAAAATTTCGAGGACCATGGCCCTCCACTTTCACTGAAGTCTAACAAGGTCACCTTCAATTCCCTATACAGCATGAGTCCCTCCCTTTGTGCTCTTTGGCTGGCGGTTTAGACTTTGGGAGCTCTGGTTGAAACTTTTGATACTCCTTCTAGAAATGACCAAAGCATCCACACTTTGGTCTTCCTTCTTCTATGTGAGTTTTATGTGGTCTATACATAGTTTCTTAGAAATTGTGAGCTTTGGGGCTAATATCCACTTAACAGTGAGTGCATACCCTGTATGTTCTTTTGAGATTGGGTCACCTCACTCAAGATGATATTTTCCAGCTCTATCCATTTGCCTAAGAATTTCATGAACTCATTGTTTTTAATAGCTGAGTAGTACTCCATTTTATAAATGTACTACATTTTCTGCTTCCATTCTTCTGTTGAAGGGCATCTGGGTACTTTCCAACTTCTGGCTATTATAACTAAGCCTGCTATGAACATGGTGGAGCATGTGTCCATGTTGTATGTTGAAACATCTTTTGGGTATATGCCCAGGAGTGGTATAGCTGGGTCCTCAGGTAACACTGTGTTCAATTTTCTGAGATACCTCCAGACAGCTTTCCAAAGTGGTTGTACCAGTTTACAGTCTCACCAACAGTGGAGGAGTGTTCCTCTTTCTCCACATCCTCACCAACATCTGCTGTCACCTGTGTTTTTGATCTTAGCCATTCTGACTGGTGTGAGGTGGAATCTCAGTGTTGTTTTCATTTGCATTTCCCTGATGACTAGGGATGCTGAACGGTTCTTTAGGTGCTTCTCAACCATTCGAGCTTCCTCAGTTGAGAGTTCTTTGTTCAGCTATGTGCTCCATTTTTTAATAGGGTTCTTTGATTGTCTATAGTCTAATTTCTTCAGTTCTTTGTATACCTTGGATATTAGCCCATTATCAGATGTAGGGTTGGTGAAGATCTTTTCCCAGTCTGTTGGTTGCCACTTTGTCCTATTGACTGTGTCCTTTGCTTTACAGAAGCTTTGCAGTTTTATGAGGTCCCATTTGTCAATTCTTGGTCTTAGAGCACAGGCCATTGGTGTTCTGTTCAGAAACATTTCTCCTGTGCCTATGTGTTACAGGCTTTTCCCCAGTTTCTCTTCTATTAGTTTCAGTGTGACTGGTTTTAGGTGGAAGTCCTTGATCCACTTGGAATTGAGCTTTGTACAAGGAGATAAGCATGGATCAGTTTGCATTTTTCTACATGCCGACTTCCAGTTGGACCAGCACCATTTGTTGAAAATGCTGTCTTTTTTCCACTAGATGGTTTTAGCTCCTTTGTCAAAGATCAAGTGACCATAGGTATGGGGGTTCATTTCTTGGTCTTCTATTCTATTCCATTGATCCTCCCGCTTGTTTCTGTTCCAATACCACACAGTTTTTACCACTATTGCTTTGTAGTACAGCTTGAAGTCAGGGATGGTGATTCCCCCAGAAGTTCTTTTATTGCTGAGAGTAGTTTTTGCAATCCTGGGTTTTTTTGTTATTCCAAATGAATTTTAAGATTGCTCCTTCTATCTCTGTGAAGAATTGAGTGGGAATTTTGATAGGGATTGCATTAAACCTGTAGGTTCACACCCAGGTATTTTATATTATCTGTGACTATTGTGAAGGGTGTCATTTCCATAATTTCTTTCTCAGCAAGTTTATCTTTTGAGTAGAGGAAGGCTACTGATTTGCTTGAGTTAATTTTATATCTAATCACTTTGCTAAAGTTGTTGATCAGGTTTAGGAGTTCTCTGGTGGAAGTTTTGAGGTCACTTAAGTATACTATCATATCATCTGCAAAAGTGAGATTTTGACTTCTTCCTTTCCAATTTGTATCCCTTTTACCTCTTTGTGTTGCCTAATTGCTCTGGCTAGGACTTCCAATATTATATTAAATAAGTACGGGGAGAGTGGGCAGCCTAGTGGGATTGCTTCAAGTTTCTCTCCATTTAGTTTGATGCTGGCTACAGGTTTTCTGTATATTGCTTTTACTATGTTTAGATATGGACCTTGAATTCCTGATCTCTCCAAGACTTTTATCCTGAAGGGGTGTTGAATTTTGTCAAATGTTTTCTCAGCATCTAGTGAGCTGATCATGTGGTTTTTTCTTTGAGTTTGTTTATATAGTGGATTACATTGATAGATTTCCGTATATTGAACCAACCCTGCATTCCTGGGATAAAGCCTACTTGATCATGATTGATAATTGTTTTGATGTGTTCTTGGATTCGATTCACTAGAATTTTATTGAGTAATTTTGCATCAATGTTTGTAAGGGAGATTGGTCTGAAGTTCTCTTTCTTTGTTGGGTCTTTGTGTGGTTTAGGTATGATCGTAATTGTGGTTTCATAGAATGGATTGGGTAGTGTACCTTCTGTTTCTATTTTGTGGAATAGTTTGAAGAGAATTGGAGTTAGGTCTTCCTTGAAGGTCTGATAGAATTCTGCACTAAAACCGTCTGGTCCCGGACTTTTCTTTGTAGGGAGACTTTTAATGACTGCTTCTATTTCTTTTGGGGTTATGGGATGGTTTAGATAGTTTATCTGGTCCTGATTTAACATTAGTAACTGGTATTTGTCTAGAAAATTGTCCATTTCATCCAAATTTTCCAATTTTATTAAGTATAGGCTTTTGTAGTAGGATCTGATGATTTTTTTTAATTTCCTCGGTTTCTGTTGTTATGACACCCTTTTCAGTTCTGATTTTATTAATTTGGATACTGTCTCTCTGCCCTCTGATTAGTCTAGCTAAGCGTTCATCTATCTTGTTGATTTTCTCAAATAACCAGCTCCTGGTTTTATTGATTCTTTGGATAGTTCTTTTTGTTTCTATTTGGTTGATTTCAGCCCTGAGTTTGACTATTTCCTGCTGTCTACTTCTCTTGGGTATATTAGCTTCTTTTTGTTCTAGGTCTTTCAGGTGAGTTGTCAAGCTGCTAGTGTATGCTTCCTCCAGTTTCTTTTTGTAGGCACGTATAGCTATGAATTTTCCTCTTAGCACTGCTTTCATTGTATCCCATAGATTTTAGTATGATGTGTCATCATTTTCATTAAATTCTAAAAAGTTTTTAATTTCTTTCTTTATTTCTTCCCTTACCAGGTTATCAGGGAGTAGGGTGTTGTTCAGTTTCCATGTGAATGTGGGCTTTCCATTGTCTTTGTCATTTTTGAAGACCAGCCTTAGACCATGGTGATCTGAGAGGATGCAGGGGATTATTTCAATTTTTTTATATCTGTTGAGGCCTGTCTTGTGCCCAATTATATGGTCTATTTTGGAGAAGGTACCATGAGGTGCTGAGAAAAAGGTATATTCTTTTGCTTTCGGGTGAAATGTTCTATAGATATCTGTTATGTCCATTTGGTTCATAACTTCTGTTAGTTTCACTGTATCTCTATTTAGTTTCCGTTTTCATGATCTATCCATTGCTGACAGTGGAGTGTTGAAGTCTCCCACTATTATTGTGTGAGGTGCAATGTGTGTTTTGAGCTTTAGTAAGGTTTCTTTTATGAAAGTGGGTGCTCTTGTATTTGGTGCATAGATATTCAGAATTAAGAGTTCATGTTGGTTGACTTTTCCTTTGACAAGTATGAAATGTCCTTCCTTATCGTTTTTGATAGCTTTAAGTTGAAAATCATTTTTATTCGATATTAGAATGGCTACTCCCGCTTGTTTTTTAGGGCCATTTACTTGAAAAATTGTTTTTCAACCTTTTACTCTAAGGTAGTGTCTGTCTTTGTCGCTGAGGTGGGTTTTCTGTGAGCAGCAAAAGGCTGGGTCCTGTTTGCGTATCCAGTCCGTTAGCCTATGCCTTTTTATAGGGGAATTGAGTCCATTGATTTTAAGAGATATTAACGAGAGGGTGTTGTTGCTTCCTGTCATTTTTGCTAATAGTGGAGACATCATTTGTTTGGTTATCTTCTTTTGGGTTTGATGGAAAAGGATTATTTTCTTGCTCTTTCTAGGGTATGATTGCCCTCCTTGAATTGAGCTTTCCTGCTATTATCCTTTGTAGTGCTGGATTTGTGGGAAGAT
>NW_021604564.1:31091271-31159144 GCF_004785775.1 Grammomys surdaster | reverse complement strand
TTATATCTGTTGAGGCCTGTCTTGTGCCCAATTATATGGTCTATTTTGGAGAAGGTACCATGAGGTGCTGAGAAAAAGGTATATTCTTTTGCTTTAGGGTGAAATGTTCTATAGATCTGTTATGTCCATTTGGTTCATAACTTCTTTTAGTTTCACTGTATCTCTATTTAGTTTCCGTTTTCATGATCTATCCATTGCTGACAGTGGAGTGTTGAAGTCTCCCACTATTATTGTGTGAGGTGCAATGTGTGTTTTGAGCTTTAGTAAGGTTTCTTTTATGAAAGTGGGTGCTCTTGTATTTGGTGCATAGATATTCAGAATTAAGAGTTCATGTTGGTTGACTTTTCCTTTGACAAGTATGAAATGTCCTTCCTTATCGTTTTTGATAGCTTTAAGTTGAAAATCATTTTTATTCGATATTAGAATGGCTACTCCCGCTTGTTTTTTAGGGCCATTTACTTGAAAAATTGTTTTTCAACCTTTTACTCTAAGGTAGTGTCTGTCTTTGTCGCTGAGGTGGGTTTTCTGTGAGCAGCAAAAGGCTGGGTCCTGTTTGCGTATCCAGTCCGTTAGCCTATGCCTTTTTATAGGGGAATTGAGTCCATTGATTTTAAGAGATATTAACGAGAGGGTGTTGTTGCTTCCTGTCATTTTTGCTAATAGTGGAGACATCATTTGTTTGGTTATCTTCTTTTGGGTTTGATGGAAAAGGATTATTTTCTTGCTCTTTCTAGGGTATGATTGCCCTCCTTGAATTGAGCTTTCCTGCTATTATCCTTTGTAGTGCTGGATTTGTGGGAAGATACTGTGTAAATTCGGTTTTGTCATAGAATATCTTGGTTTCTCCATCTATGGTAATTGAGAGTTTTGCTGGGTAAAGTAGCCTGGGCTGGCATTTATGTTCTCTTAGGGTCTGTATGATATTTGTCCAGGATCTTCTGGCTTTGATAGTATCTGGTGAGAAGTCAGGTGTAATTCTGATAGGTTTGCCTTTATATTTTACTTGGCCTTTTTCCCTTACTGCTTTTAAAATTCTTTCTTTGTTTTGTGCATGTTGTGTCTTGATTATTATGTGATGGAAGGTATTTCTTTTTGATCTAGTCTGTTTGGCGTTGTGTAGGCGTCTTGTGTGATTATGGGCATCTCCTTCCTTAGGTTAGGAAAGTTTTCCTCAATAATTTTGTTGAAGATATTTTCTGGCCCTTTAAGTTGGGAATCTTCACTCTCATCTATACCTATTATCCTTAGGTTTGGTCTTCTCATTGCATCCTGGATTTCCTGGATGTTTTGAGTTGAGAACCTTTTGCATTTTGCGTTTTCTTTGACAGTTGTGTCAATATTTTCTAAGGTATCTTCTGCACCTGATATTCTTTCTTCTATCTCTTGTATTCTGTTGGTGATGCTTGCATCTTTGATTCCTGATTTCTTTCTTAGGTTTTCTATCTCCAGGGTAGCCTCCCTTTGTGATTTCTTTATTGTTTCTACTTCCATTTTTATGTCCTGGATGGTTTTGTTCAATTCCTTCATCTGTTTGTTTGTGTTTTCTTGTAATTCTTTAAAGGATTTTTGTGTTTCTTTAAGGACTTCATCCTGTTTACCTGTGTTCTCCTCAAGTTTTTTGATAGTGTTATTTATGTCCTTCTTATAGTCCTCTATCATCATCATTAGAAGTGATTTTAGATCTGGTTCTTGCTTTCCTGGTGATATGGGGAGTTCAGGACTTTCTAATGTGCGAGAACTAGGTTCTGATTATGGCAAGTACCTTGGGTTGCTGATGCTTGTGTTCTTGTGCTTGCCTTTTGCCATCTAGATCACCTTTGTGCTATCTGTGCTGTCTCTGACTGGGGCCCGACTTTCCTATTATCTAGGTTGTGTCAGAACTGTTTGGGATGTGTTTTGCTGCTGGAGTTAGTGCTAAGGCCCAAGATCTGCTCTGTGCTCAGGTGGAAACCGGAAGGGGTCCGGGCTCCGGGTCAGGAGTGGATTCCTGGGTCCCAGTGGGTCCCGGATGCTCCCTGTTTGGGGCACGTGCTGCTTTTTCTTTACCTGGGATGCTGCCTGAGTTCAAGCTCCTGGGAGTCCCTCTTTCTCTCGGTTTTCTGGGCTCAAGTTTGATTCTTACCCACTCTCAAGTTATAGCCTTATTTTCTCTTATTTACTTATATATACATAATGTATATGTATACATTTGTAAGTACAGCAAAGGTATTGATTATCTATTGTAGAATGAAATTATCATATATAGAATTTTAAAGAATCACTTAATATTTAAATTCATATCATGACTACTTATAATTAGCTGTTTTTCATTTATTTCCTGATTCAGCATTATATACCAATTTGAAATGCATAATTATATCATTTAAATTTTTTATATAGGACTTTATGGGCTGAAGCAAATAGGTATCTTCTAGAGTAGCTATTCTGATCAATTTAATAGTTATGTCGGTAGATGAAGAATCAATGTGTCCAATTTTAAATATCATGGTAATTAAGCTTTCCATTTATAGCTTTAGAATTTAAAAAATGTTAAGCTTATTATAATTATAATGAAATATTGAACACAATTATATGAACTTTAATAATTGATATCAGTGTATTCTCTTTCTAACTCTATGGAACATTGAAAAGAAGTAATTAGAAGAAAGAAAAAGTTCATATTGAGAGGTTAATGCTTTTGAAACTGTATGGAAGATATAAAATTTCAGGAATATTTAATTTTGAACTTGGGCACTGAGAATAAGAACAATATTTTATGTTAATTTTAGTTTTTGAAGAAAAAAAGCCCTGCTATGTGCTAAATAATATAATTCCCTTTCTCAGCCTTCATTGTCAGTTAGAAAGATATAATTGCCCAAGGCAGTTAACGTCACATTTTCATCATTATTTGGTAGGTATTCCCTTTAAAATAAGAAACTTATATAATAGCAACATTACTTTGTGAGATTCTTGATTCTACCTCTCCATTATCCAGGTAATGTTGAAATCATTTTCTTTATCAACTTGCATTAAAATCTCATTTACTGAGAACTCAGAAGACTAAGAAAACAAAGGGGGTTCTTGTCAAATGCTTTTTGGGAGACACATTACTTTTATTCTTTGTATAGTTCTAGTAAAGCAAAACTTTTGCCTTGCTGAAGCTTGAAGATACTTGATGGCTAGTTTGAAGTAAAACTTATATTGAAAAGATTGAGTTTGTTGAGTACTATATTAAAAGAATAAAATAACCATCCTAGTGATTTCATATTGATTTCTCATAATATGTACATAGATATCATTTTAAGTAGTTACCAAAATTTTAATTGAAATATTCATTTTTGTCTATATTCATAGCTTTCATTTTACTAACATGTAATTTGTTTTAATCAATACAGGTTGTTTCATTTTATGAATAGAACTCAGTGTTTCCACTAGTCTCATCTAAATAGACATTTAGATTATTCAAGCCACTTCACTATTGAAAAGCATAGTATAACAAATTTCTTCCTAGAAATTAAAAACATATATAAAATAGATAATGACATAATAAGATAAAATGTTGATGACACCTAGTTTCATATAATAGTGCTGAAGATGTTTTCATATAAAAAGTAACATCTAGTACAGAAGTTTTATAATGTAATCCTAAATATTTTTAAAATTTCATCATATCCCATTCTGTATAAAGAATACAGTAATAAAATGGTAGCCAGCCTATAATAAATGGGAACTAAGTGATTGTTTTCTTTAAATACAACATGAGTCAAAGATTCATTTGAATTAAAGATATTTTTATTTATTTATTTATTGTTAAAGATTTTGCACATCAAAGTAGACTTTACTTACTTCTCTGTCTTTCTTAGTCCACTGTCCCAGCCTTGTGACCTCCTCCCACCAAAGAAAATAAAGAAAGAACAACGAGGAGAAGGAGGAAAAGGGGGAGGAAGAGGAAGAGGAGGAGGAAAAGAAGAAGGAGGAGGAGGAATACGATCAGGAGAAGGAGAAGAAAAAGATGAGGAAGAGGAAGAGGAAGAGGAAGAGGAAGAGGAAGAAGAAGAAGAGGAAGAGGAAGAGGAAGAAGAAGAAGAAGAAGAAGAAGAAGAAGAAGAAGAAGAAGAAGACGACCAATTTGACTGGAGCATGGTCAAACTACCAATGACTAGCAACTTCAAGTCAAAACCCATCAATTCTGGGGAGCGTCATTTAAATATTCTTACACAAATTTTAAGAGTTCTCTTCAATGTCTTTCTGTATAAGCTGTTACTTTTTATGATAGAAGAATTGAATTAGGGTTTTAGTTTTCATTTAAAATATGGCTATATAGGTAACCTAACTGTAGAAATCCTAAAGCAAGTCAGTAACTCAGGGAGATGGGAATCAATCTACCTGAAGATACAGCTGTGGCACCGTTGGGCATATATTCAGAAGTCACTACATTCTATCAGAGACATGTGGACAAATATATTCAGTGTTTCTCTATAACAGACAGAAATTGGAAAGTAGCTAGATGACATGCAACAGCATAATAGATAAGGAAAACATGGTACATCACCCTTCCATCCTGAGGCACACCCTGCTTCCCCATAGAGGCCCATAAGAAGCACCAATAATAGCCAGATTATAACATTGCCCTTCCCCCAATCCTGAAGGGAAAAAACTTGTGCGTGGGTGGCAGCTCAGGCCGAGCACAGACTGTGGAGGCAACAGAGTCCCAGAGCAGCACTTCAGAGCCCTTGGGGTGGGGGAGATGACACAGGCTTCCTGCGGGTGGTGGAGGCAGAGTCCGGGAGGCTCCCCCCACCCCATGGTGTAGTTTTCCCACATATGCAATAAAGTCCAAGGTTCCAGGAGACATGTGGAATCCAAGATGAAAGTTTTATTGTCCATGATGGTGGTTGGATCTGGATGTGCGCCCTCAAGAGTCTGGGGAGAGCTGGCTTATATAGAGGGTGGGAAGGAGGAGGGACCAGGGAAGAATACCTTAACTATCTAGGCCCTGAGCCTTATTAATATGTAAATCTCTCAAGGCAGAGGCCTGTTAGTCACGCCCTCTAACTGTGTCTTATGTGACTGATGGTATAGGTTAAATGGAGATGGGACCGCATGTTAGGGACCTGGGTTCTGGGGGCGTGGCCAAACACCTGCAGTCTTAGGGTTCCAGGCCCATGTCAACCCAGGATGCCCTTCTACAGCCCGACACAATCTCTTGCCAGTGGGGTCAGTCTGAGGCAATGCCAGAAGAGTTGAGTTGTCCTTGGTCCCCTGACCTCTATTGTCTGTCTCTGGACATACCCTGACTACCCAAGGAGCTTTGAGGAACCCCAAGAGCATTCTGCTTCCCTACTGAAGTCTGCAGGGGCCCCAAGAAGGACCATTTTGGACTATGTCCACCAATCCCTTGCCAGTCAGATCTCCCTGAGGCACAGCCAGCAAAGTCATGTGTCCTGACCTCTACTGTTTAGCCTATAGCTCCTTCACACCCCCTGCCTTGAGTTCTTGAGAGCAGTCCTGCTAGCATCAAGTTTATCCAGCTAACACCAGGGAAAAACACATGGATAAAAGACAGCCTAAGAACAAGAGCTTGGGCAATGTATCACCACCTGAACCCAGCTATCCTACTACAGCAAGCTCTGGATATCTTAACAAAATTGAAACACAGTAAGATCATCTTGATTTTAATCTTATAAAGAAAACCAACAGAACATTTTAAGGGGAAATGTAGTAATCCCTTAAAGAAAGACGTAGAAGATAAAGATGAGATGAATAAATAAAAGGAAATACAGGAAAATACAAAAATAACAAAACAACAAACAAAAAACTGTCCAAGAACTGAAAATGGAAGTTGAAACAATAAAGACAAAATGAATAGAAGCAATCCTGGAGATGGAAAACATGGGAAAGAGAGTAAAATAGACATCACCAATAGAACACAAGTGATGGAAAGTAGAATCTCAGGCGTAGAAGATAAGATGGAAGAAACTGATACATCAGTCAAAGAAAACGCAAAATGTAAAATCTTCATTATACAAAACAGCCATGATATTTAGGATACTATGAAAAGGCCAAATTTAAGACTAATAGAAATAGAAGAAGGAGATAATTTCTTGCTCGAAGGTACCAAAAATGTATTCAACAAAACAATAGAAGAAAAATTTCCTAACCTAAACTAAGCAATGCCTATAAATATGCAAGAAACTTTTAGAACACCAAATAGATTTGACCAGAATAGAAAATCTTGCCACCACATAACAATCAAAACACTAAATGTACAGAAAAAAAGAAAGAATATTAAAATCTGCAAGGAAAATGTTCAAATAACATATAAAGGCAGTATTATCAGATTTACACCAGATTTCTTAACAGAGACACTGAATGACAGGAGATGCTGGACAGATGTCTTGCAGGCCATAAAATACCACAGATGTCATCCCAGACTATTATACTCAGCAAATTTTCAATCACCATAGATAGAAAAACCAATATATTTCATGACAAATCCAAATTCAAACAATTACTTTCTACTAACCCACTAACCCAGTCTTACAGAAGACACTAAAAGGAAATTTCTAATGCAGTGAGGCTAATTACACTCAAGAAAACACAAGAAATAAATAATTTCACAGCATTAAAGTCAAAAGACAAGAATCACACACACACACACACACACTCACCAACAGCACCAAAAAACAGGAATTAACAATCATTGGTCATTAGTATCTATCAATATCAATGGATTCAATTCTCCAATAAAAAGACAATGGCTAACAGAATGGATGTATAACCAAGATCCATTATTCCCTACTGTTTGCAAGAGACACATCTCAATGAAAAACAGAGACATTACCTCAGAGTAAAGGGCTTACAAAAGGTTTTCCAAATAAACGTACCCAAGTAACAAGTTGGAGCATCCATTCTAATATCAATAAAATAGATTTTCAACTAAAATAATCAAAAGAGCCAGGGAAGGACACATCATACTCGTCAAAGAAAAAAATCTATCAAAATCTTCTCAACTCTGAACATCTATTCCCCCAATGCAATGGAACCCACATTCATAAAAGAAACATTACTTAAGCTTAAATTACACATCAGTCTTCCCACATTACTAGTAAGAGACTTCAACACTCCACTCTCACCAATGGACAGGTCATCTAGACAGAAACCAAACAGAGAAATAATGAAACTAACAGAGGTCATGATCCAAATGGATCTAAAAGATATCAATAAAACATTTCACACAAACACAACAGAATATACATTCTTCTAAATACCTCAGAGAACCTTCTCCAGTACTGACCATATAATAAGCTATCCTCAAAAATTCAAAAAAATTGAAATGACTTCTTACATCTTCTCAGAGATCAAGCCTGGACTTCAACAAGAGAAACACCAGAAAGCTGTTGTTTATTTGCTTATTTTAGAATATATGCAAGATAGACAAACCTTTAGCCAAACTAACTAAAAGACAGAATGAAAGTATTCAAATTAACAAAATCAGAAATGAAAAGGGAGACATAACAGCAGAAACTGAGGATTTCATTCTTACTTTAAAGGCCTTCACTCCACAACATTGGAAATTTTAAGTGAAATGGATGATTTTCTAGATACATACCAATTCTTAAAGTTAAACCAAGACCAGGTAAACTATGTAAAAGTTTTATAATCCCTAACAAAAATAGAAGACATTGAAAGTCCTCCCCCCAAAAACATTTCCCAGAGCTAGATGGTTTTAGTTCAAAATTCTACCAGATATTCATAGAAAAGTTAATACCAATATGTCTTAATATCTTCCATAATATAGGAACAGAAGGAAAATTGTCAAACTCATTCTATGAGGCCTCAGACACCGTAATACCTAAACCACACAAAGACTCAACAACAAAAAAAAGAAAATTTCAGATCAATTCCCCTTATGAATATTATTGGAAAAATACTGAAAATGTACTCATGAACCAAATCCAAGAACACATTAAAGATATCATACACCATAATCAAATAAGTTTCATCCCTGAGAAGTAGTGGTGGTTCAATATATAAAGATCCATCAGTGTAATCCACCATATAAACAAACTGAAATGAAACCCACCATGGTTATCTCATTAGATGCTGAAAACACCTTTAACAAAATACAAAATACAATAAATGCAATATATAGCAAGCTAATAGCCAACATCAAATTAAATGACGAGAAAACTCAAAGCAATTCCAATAAAATCAGGGACAAAACAAGCCTGTTAACTCTCCCTATCTAGTTGCTAAAGAATTTGATATTCTAGCTAGAACAATAAGACTACTAAAGGAGATCAAGAGGGTATAAATTGGAAAGGAAGAAGTCAAAGTATCACTATTTGAAGATGATATGATAGTATATGTGATGAAAAAAATTCTATCACAGAATGTCTACAGCTAATAAACACCTTCAGAAAAGTGGCTGGAAACAGAATTAACTCAAAGAAATCAGTAGTCCTCCTTTATACAAATGATAAACAGGTTGAAAAAGAAGTAGGGGAGACGATATCCTTCACAATAGCCAATATTGTGATTATAACCAAGCAAGTGAAAGACTTGTATGATAAAGAGCTTCAAGTCTCTGAAGGAAGAAATTGAAGAAGATATTAGGAGATGGAAAGATTTTTCATGGATCAGTAAGACTAACATAGTGAAATGGCCATCTTACCAAAAGCAGTCTACAGATTCAATGCAATTTCCAACAAAATTCCAACACAACTCTTTACAGAGCTTAGAAACAATTCTCAATGTCATATGGAAAAACAGAAAACCTGGGATAGCTAAAGCAATCTTGTACAACAAAAGAATGTTGAGAGGTATCACCATCTCTAAGTTGATGCTGTACCTCAGAGCAATAGTAATTGGTATAGAAACAGATGGGTTGAGCAATGGAATTAAATAGAAGACCCAGAAATTAACCAACACACCTATGGACAGTTTGTTTTTGACAACCCCAAATTATTCAATAGAAAAATGAGAGCATCTTCAACAAATTGTGTTGGTGTAACTATGTCTGCATGTATAAGAATTCAAGTAGATCCATATTAATCACCCTGCAGAGAGTTCAAGTCTAATTGGATCAAAGACAAGATACACTAAATCGACCATAGAAAGTGGGGAACTGCACTGAATTTATTGGTACAGGAGACATGTTCCTAGACATAACACCAATGGCTCAGGAACTAACATTAACAATTAATAAAAGGCATTTTATGAAACTGAAAAGCACTGTAAGTCAAACAACACCATCAATAAGTCAAAATGACAGGCTACAAGATTGGGAAAAGATCTTCTCTAACCCTACATTTGAATAGTGGCTAACATCCAAAATATAAAAAGAACTAAAAAAATTAGACACCAACAAGCCAAATACACAATTAAAAATACAATGCACTGCTAAAAAGAGGATTCTCAACAGAGGAAACTCTAATGGCAAAAAAGAAAAAACAAACAAAAAAAACCAAACCATTAAACAAATGTTCAACATCTTTAGTCATCATGAAAATGCAAAACAAAATGACTCTGAGATTCCACTGTACACCAGTCATAATGTCTAAGATCAAAAACTCAAAAAAAAACCAACATATGCAAAGTGGAAGGAACATTCCTCCATTGCTGATGGCAGTGAAAACTTGTACAACCACTCTGGAAATCAATTTGGCAATTTCTCAGAAAGATAAGCGTTCTACCTCAAAAAACAGCTGTACCATTTCTGGGCATATAGCCAAAAGATGTTCTACCGTACCACAAAAATGCTTGCTCAACTATGTTCCCAGCAACTTTATTCAGAATAGCCAGAAACTGGAAAATTACTAGATGCCCCTTAACTGAAAAATTGACAAAGAAAACTTGGTTCACTTACACAATGGAATACTACTCAGCTATTAAAAATAAGGACATCATGAATTTTGCAGGCAAATGGATAGAACTAGAAAACACTATTCTGAGTGACATAATCTAGATCCAAAAGGACATGCATGGCATGTACTCACCTCTAAGTGAATATTACCCATAAAATCGAGGATGACAATGCTACAGTCAACAGCAGGAAAGAAGCCAAATAAGAAGGTTCCAAGGAAGGATGATTGAGTCCTTATCGAAAGAGGAAATAAAACAGACATTAAAAGTGAATGAAAGGAGAAAATTGCATGGGAGTCGGAGGGTAACAGAGCAGTCTGGGAATGAGGAATAGGCAGAGTAGGGTAGAAAAAACATAAATCAGCAGTGAGTGGCAGGGAGGGGGGCATTCTAGGAGGGGGCATTTGTAGAATGTGCCAGAAACCTGGGACGGGGTAGATGGAAGGGTGGTCCCAGAGTTAAGGGGGACAACTCTAGCTGAGACTCCTAGCTATGTGGGATATGGATCCTGAACTGACCATGTCCTATAATCAGGCAGGACTCACAGAGGAGGGATATTCATAGCAACCCATCCACAAAACCTTTGACTCAAAATGTGTCCTGTCTACAGGATTTTCAGGGACAATGATAGAGGGGAGACTGAGGCAATGGCCAACCAATGACTGGCCAAAATTGATACCCATCTCATTGGCAAGAACCAATCCCTGACCCTGTTATTTATGCTCTGTTATGCTTACCGACAAGAACCTGGAATGACTTTCCTCTGAGAGGCTCCACCCAGCAACCAATGGAAACTCGTGCTGAGATCCAAAGCCAAATATCAGAGAAAGCTCAGGAAGTCTTGTAGAAGAGTTGGGGAAACGACTGAGGGACCCAAAAAGGACAGACACTCCAAAGAGAAAGCAACAGGAAATCAACTAACCTGGATCCTCTAGGGGCTCTTGGAGACTAGGCCACCAGTTAAAGAGTGAACATGTGCAGCTGAAGTATCGCTTGATCTTCATGCAAGTTCCCGAGCAACTGAAGGAGAGGCAGGCTGTCCCTGGATCTGTTGCCTACCTGTACATCCCATTACCCTTACTAGGCTCCCTCATCCTGCAGTGATGTGATGTTCTGAGGGTGAGAGGGGTGTGGCAGAATACAACATGTGGCGAAGAGCACAGGGGGCAAGGGTCCCACGGGGCAATCTGCCTTCTTAGAGGAGAAACGGAGAGGGAATACATGCAAGATCTGTGTGTGTGTGGGGGGGGACTACCAGAGGAGGGGGCTTATATTGTGATGTAAAATGAATAAATAAATTAATAAAAATGAAAAATATGTTACATTTATATATAGAATATTACCCAGTCACTAAAATTGGAATTTACAGGTAAATGGATGGAATTAAAAAGATCATCCTTACTGAAGAAACACAGAGCTAGAATAACAAATATGGTATACATTTTCTTATATATGCGTATTAGCTATTAAATCAATGATAAAGAGCTAAAATTCATATACATATACATCATATACATATAATATACATATACGGCTCTAAATGATGAAATGGCCTAATAATGAAGGAAGCAGATTCTAAACTGGCCATCTCTAGTCACCACATGAATCTTTCAGTACTGGGAACTGGAACTGGGATTGGTTTAAATATAACTGAGTTGCTGGCCAAAACCATGGGAACCATCAGACAACTCAGGCTGTTGCCAAGATTATAACTTGTTCTTCACACAAACTGACAGCAAGGCCACATAACTGAAGAAACATCTACACAACTCATGGAACATTGAGACATGGAGCTGATGCCTCCATCAAGCTTCCAACATTAGTTCTAACATTTTTGGTACAGAGAGATATTCTGCTTTCTACCACGAGAGAACACACAACAACCAATAACAACCACTCAGAAACTCTTTGATTTACAATGATGTCCTGCCTACAAGATAGGCCAGTGTGTTGGTGCCACAGGGCTTGTGGAGGTAATGAACCAATATCTGATTTAAATTAAGGCCCACTCCATAAGATGGAACCAATACACAAAACCTTTTAAATATTCCAGAACCTGAGACTAGGTAGCCTAGGAAACTAGGGTATAAAATGTACTAGTGTTCTAAAACAGTAAAAGAAAAAGTAAACAACAAAACCCCACAGGGAAAATAATGATTCGTAATTACATATGCCTTACTTATAAAACAGTGCTTTACTTAGCCATTATCAGAGAAACTTTCTTTTATACTAGATATGAGCAAATACAGAGTATCCTAGGCAGATATTATGAAAAAAGTAGATGCCATCAGAACACTTAGCTGGAAGAAAATCCCCTTTAAACCCATTCCCTCAGGGCTCAGGTAAGATGATGAAGAGAAGCAGAGAGAGTGTAGGTAGACTGAGTTATCAAGAAATAAAATCCATCTAAATAAACAGGTTTCATCCACATATGCATTCACAGAGAATGAAACAGCATGAACAAGGCCTACAGGAGTCTATAACAGATGGGGGATCTAGAGAAGGAAAAGTGGAAGCATGCCCCATCCCTAACCCCAAAGCTACCACATATATATATGCCTTTTAAAATTATATATATAAGATATATACATATATACATATATTTGTATACAAAAATATACTTATGCACACATAATATGGAGAGGAGATGCTGGAGGAATTGTGGTAGGAGAAAACATGATTACAATATATTGTTAAAAAATTAAATGAAAAAAGAGAGTAAGCCAATGTACAGTGTATATTTTCTATTTAATCCTATAATTTGTTAATATTTATTTCATCAAAATGTACAATGGATTTAAAAATAAGAGTCTGTAAAATCTTGTTCCATCTACCTGGCCACAGATGAGGATTTGGAACATATCCAGAAGAGATCATAGAAGTCAAGAATAAATCAAGGCACAATCCAAGAATGACTCCAGAGAATTCTGATTCCCTCTGTGCGAATCATGGAGCTTAATGGCTAAGAGAACCTGCTCTTATACACGCCCAGTGTTTCCTTCCGAGTACCAACTGGAGAGTTCACAATCAGCTACACTTGTAGATACAAAGATCTGATAAATTTTTCAGGCTTCTAGCCGCATTCAAATGCACATGATACACACAATTATAGACACACACTCTTATAAAATATGACAAATATTTATTTCCAATAAAAGGTTACATGTTGCTGAGTATATTTCTGAAAAGTAAGGTTAACTATAAAATGTTAAATTCTAAGCACCTGCTTATTAAACTTACAACTAAGAAAAAAAGTAGATATTCAACAACTGTGATCCCAGAGAGAAACTTAGGATGTCTCTGTTTTCCTGGTCCTATCAATGATTTATTAAGATGCGTAATTCCTCCTTGAGAGGGTAATGATGATAAAGCTAGACTCTGCCTCCTAGGGAAGAAGAATCAGGAAGAGTCACACAGAATCATCACTTCACAGTAGGAAGAATTTCAGTGGTAAAATATAGCAATTATTTTTCTCCTGGTTATATGTTACATGAGAGAAAACAAAAGCATAAAGAAAAGTGGAGGCCAGAGGAGTAGTCTCCTGTAAGATAGTCACGCAGAAATCAGCACTGGGAATGTAGATGATACCACTACACTATTTGGGTAAAAAGAGGATCAGAGTTGATTTAATAATTATACTAGTGTGGGAAGTACATGGAAGTTGTTCAGGTTCAGCTAAGAAAAGTCTTTCTGTGTATTTATTTACCACTAAATAGTTACTATGTAACAATGTATATATCAGATTTCTAAAGTATTTTAAAGTTAAACTACCCGATTGCATTTTATAATTTTGCACTGAAATGCAGCTTGATCTATTTTCCAAAACATACATGATTTTTTCTGTGTATTAAAATAATCTCTATCCATGACTTGCAGGTTATGTTGCAATGAATAAAGTTCTTCTATGTACTTTCCTAAATGATACATTTCTTCCTGAGGATAAATTTTTACTACACACAAATACTATAAAAAATTGTATAAAATTAAATGTTTTTTTTACCAAAGTTAACTTCAAGGCAACTTAGTCTTTTCCAAATTAATGCATAAAGTTAGAATTACGGATGTTATACTAAATATTAAATTTCATTATATATTATATTATTGTATATAATATATATATAACAGTATATATTATATTATAGTGTCATTTCATTTTTCTCAGTGGTGATTGGCTGAACATCCTTACTGTAATTACATGCTGATTTATAATGTTGAATAGCTAAGATGAACTACGCAGTCTTTTTCTACTTCTCTGTTGTTTTCCCTACATTAAGTTTCTCTACCTGTTTTGGGATGTTCAATTATTTTTTATCATTTGGGTTGTAAAAAGGGAAAATTAATCACATTACATTGCACTCATGTATCTTAAGTATTCTGTATTTTTTTGGCTAATATCCATTTGTTAGTGAGTACATGAGTGTCCTCTTGTATCTGAGTTACATCACTCAGGATGATACTTTCTAGTTCCATCCATTTGCCTGCAGAACTCATGATGTCCTTGTTCTTAATAGCTGAGTAGTATTCCATTGTGTAAATGAATCACATTTTCTGTATCTATTCTTCCAATGTGGGACATCTGCATTGTTTCCAGCTTCTGGCTATCACCAGAATGTTAACAAGCTGAAGGTCCGTAGTAAAGATGCCTCAATCCCATTTGGGAGGAAGAAGAAAGCAATCAAGAACACAGAGGGAGGGAGGGAGGGACATGGGTTGTAAAGGGGACAAGGAGGGGGAAAGGGAAAGAATGGGGTTGCCATTCCACAGTCAAGAGTCCTGATCCAGCACTGTTTTCCTGTCTAAAAGAACTGCAGGGAAGGAGATGGAGAGGAGACTGAGGGAGGGGAGTTTCAGTGACCTGCCCAAATTAGCAAACAGGTCTAGGGGATGCTCCAAAGCCTGACACTCTTACTGATGCTGTGGTATGCTTACAGAGAAGATCCTTGCATCGCTGCCCTTCAAGAGGCCCAACAGGCAAGTGAACAAGTCGGATGCAGATACTTATACCCAACCAATGGACAGAGGCTTGGGACTCCTGTGATTGAATTGAGAAAGGGCTAGAAGAAACTGAGGAGGAGGATGACCCCCATGAGAGGACCAGCAGTCTGAACTGACCTGGACCCCTAAGATCTCTGAGACACTGAGCCACCAACCAGGCAGTATACACCAACTGATATGAGGCTCCCAACACATACAGCAGAGAACTGCCGGGTCTGGCCTCAGTGAGAGAAGAAGCACCTATTCCTCCGGAGACTTGAGGCCTCAGGGAGTAGGGATGTCTGGTGGGGTGGACGGTTAAGGGAATGGAGACATTCTCCTGGAGACATGGGAGATGGGGAGAGGACAGAAGGCAGACCCAGAGGTTGGCAATTGGACTGTGAAAAAATATTAAATAATAATAATAATAATAATAATAATAATAATAATAGAAATAATAAAAATGCACTCATATTTAAATATGAAAGTGAAAGAAAAGATAAAGAAAAATGAGAGGAAAAAGTTGAGGAAAGAAAATAATCCTGGATGGACAGCCTCAAGTCTTGTTTGATATTCATAAGCAGATATGAAGGTCTACTTTACAGTTATCAAGGAAGGATAACTTCAGAGTCCACTTAAGTGAAGTGATGGTTTTTACTGTGTTTTCCTGCAGGCATATGAGTGACAAGTTACTTTCAATAGCAGAAATGACTCAGATAACTGCATCACAGAGCCCACTCCATCATGGGAGCTGCTCACTAAAGCTGAGAACCAGGAATCCCATTCACAGCCTGCAGTTAGTTCCACTGGCCCTGACAATGCTCTTCCAGGGAGCCCAGGTAAGGACCAAGGCCTTCCCATCATAAATTTACAAACTTCAGAAAGTATTGGACCTTCAGTAACTACACAGAAACAGCATCACAAAGTCCTCATACACTAAGAACTGAATTATTCTGTCAAAATTATTTAGGGATATTTTTTTGAAAAAAAAAAAAGTTAATGTACACACACACAGACACATACACACACACACACACACACACACACACACACCACAAACTTACCAAATTCCTTTAAGAAAGTCAACAAAGAAAGGTTACATACTTTCCTTTGAACAAAAAAATGCCCAAGTATATTTTTTCATGTTAAAGAAAAATGTAGAAGGTGGATGTGGTAGATATCAACTGTAATATCAGAATTTGGGAGGCTAAGAAATGAGTTCAAGGATATCCTGATGTACATAGTGAGTTGAGACCAGTCTAGGATATAGATATCCACTAAAATAAAATGTAGTAACGTCCATGTAGTTATAGTATCTTCGTTCTGTGGTTTAGCATGTGGTTTAGGCTGTGTTTTTTTAGTTTTAGTCTTTCCACATGTTTAAAGACAAGAAATGTCATAGCATTAGAATATGAAGTCTTTCACATGAATGAAAGTGGTAATGTCCATTTTCCAGTACTTGTTCACAACTGGTAAGTGGATTATCCTTAATATAAATGTAAAGGATGAATTAATATTGCAGCCCTCCATAATAACTTACCTCCCTCCCCAATAACCACACAAAAATATAAGATTTATTTCACACTGTACCTCAAAGCTGTACAGTTAACTGATTTACTTTTACATTCTATGCTAATCTGGCTAACTCCCAGCCCTGTTCCATGCTATTTGCATATTATTATTGATATACTCCTTCAGACCCCTTCAATGTGACTCCAATTTCTCTATCCTATCACTGATCTCAATCTACCCTCTCCCTTTCCTTTCTCTGCTGGCAGACATCCCACCCTATTCTTTATTCTGCCCAGCCATTGGTGATCAGCATTTATTGACAAGGCAGAGAATAAATAGTAAGAACTTTTACACAAACTCGAGACAGGAGATTCCTGGTGTAAGCATTAAAATGTCATGTCTGGATTGAAACAAGAGATGACAGCAGAGAAATCATCATTTGAATTACCTAAAGGTAAACTACACAGCACACAAAACATTATGCATATAACACTTGTAAAGCATAATTAAGTATATGAATGGATTGTTAAGTATAATGAATAGCAGAGATAAGTTTAACCTATCCATTATAGTTGGAATATCAAATACACTTCCAGATAGCTTCTTCTGTTGCTCTTTATTAGCTATCTGCTTACCAGAGTATAAAAGCAAATGTTTGTTTGTGTGTTATATAGTCTCCTTATAACTTCAGGTACTTTGGATGGTCTCATCCAAAGCCTTTTTCTTTCCTGGTTGAATGAAAATGAGAAAGAGCCATTGGAGTAAAGCTAGATTCTCTTCATGGTGGCATTCCTTAGAAATTTTGTTGTGTACCTAGTTTGATAAGATTTTATTCACTGAATGAAATATTATTTAGTAACTAGGTAGGAAAGGACAGAATGTCAGATTTGCTCCTGATGAGGAAGGGAACCTCCCTAAATAAAAGAGCATACCCATCTGTTGTGCACACTCATTCAACCTGTCCTTATCTTTCCTAAATGATGTGATGTAGTGCATGTTACACTAACCGAAAAATACACGTGGAGGGACCCATGGCTCCAGCCGCATATGTAGCAGAGGATGGCCTTGTTGGGCATCAATGGAAGGAGAAGCTCTTGGTTCTGTGAAGGCTTGATGCCTCAGTTTAGGGGAATACCAGGGCAGGGAGGTGGGAGTGGGTGAGTGGGTGCAGGAACACCCTTATAGAAGCAGGGGGATGGGGCTTCCAGGGGGAAACCAGAAAAGGGGATAACATTTGAAATGTAAATAAAGAAAATATCCCATAAAAAACGAATTGTCAAAAAAAAGAATGAAAGAAACTAAGAAATCCACAAAAGATTCAAATATTTATACCACCAAAATCCAAGTTGGTGAGTCAGTGAGTTTTGAGAGGCTACTTACAGGGTGAGGGGCTACTTTCAGGAATAGAAATGGCACAAGGGTCCACCCAGCATAGGTCATAGGTCAACAAAGCTGGAAACCTGGAGCATACTACACAGCTTATAGAGAATTCAACAGGTGGAAGAGTGTCCTTTCCAAGTGATTCAGTTGCTCTAATCATCTATAGGCAGTGATGCTGGTTTCTACTTTTTCCATTTAGCTTGTCTTGTCTCAGAGTCTTCTTTAGAGCTTGGCTTATCTGAGAAATCTTCACTGTTTATATTGTCTTATGTAGGAGGGACCTAAATCATGCGATCGATTTCAGGGACTTCCTGAAGTTGTTTTGTCATGATAAGTTTCCCTGAAGGATAAAATGTTTCAAACTCAGAGGATAGTTTTACATGATTTAAGTCAGGATGAACTGCCACCATTCTCATAGAGAAAAACTGTCTCTGCTACATTTTTCTTGAATCTCTCTCTGTCTACAATTTCAGTGTTGTTGGCAGCTCCATCATTTCTTCCTTGTTACCATAGATGACATGCTTCTAACCATAGTCTAGTAAATATCCATTGGGATTTCTTACAGATATTTCCTTTTCCACAATCCATAGTCCTGAAATATTTCTTTTAGTCATTTTATTAATATTTTAAAATGTTGATTCAAGAATGTCTTCAATTTCTTAATGTTTTGGTAATAAAGCATTTAATACTAAATATTCTTTGATGACTAACTGATGAAATATTCTATGATGAAAACTTAATGCTCTCCAACCTTGTCTAATTTAAAAAGCTTTAGGAGCCCATTCTTTTCATTTAAGACATTCTATGTTTTGCGTATTATTTAAATGATTTATACTCTTTAGGTACATATCATTTTTTTAAAGAAAAATATTGCCAGGCAGTGGTGGCACATGCCTTTAATCCCAGCACTTGGGAGGCAGAGCCAGAGACAGGTAGATTTCTGAGTTTGAGGCCAGCCTGGTGTACAGAGTGAGATCCAGGACAGCCAGGGCTACACAGAGAAACCCGGTCTCGAAAAATAAAACAAAACAAAAAAATATTTTTTTGAAATTGTTTCCAATTCGAAATTTGTCTATATTTCTTACGCTATAGCTTTTATACTCACTCTTTACATCACTGCAGTATAATTGTCAAGACAGAAAAATCAAGTTTTGGATCCTTTTAACTAAAATCCTTCTAAAGTTTCTAATGAGGAAAAATGTACAAACTGTATATGTGCATGCTGTTGTCTGAGATGTTATCACATAAATGGGTGTTTTCTCTCTGTGGTTGTTCAGAACAACAGAAGAATGTCATTAAGAAAATGAAGAACTCAAATCAAAATTTGCTTTTCATTGTTGCAGAAGCAATTAACTAACAAACACTATACCTTTAAAACAAAAATGACATCTTTAAACCATTTAACTTTCATTTAATATCACCTTTGTATGTAGAATATGCTATTTTAATATTTCCAAATGCATACTGCTTTCATGAAGGAAGATATTTTTTTAATTCTCAGAAGGAGAAAGCCAGTTTGCAAGTGACATTCCACAGAAAACACACTGTTTGAACTGGTCTGTTTCACTGTAGCAAAAAGAAAGCCTCCAGCTGATCCCTTTGATTTCCCTAGCTGGTTTGTTTGATTACCCTCATATGGATAATGCAGAAACCATATGGGGAGAATTTACTTCTCTGTATTGGCAACAAAAACCTGCTGGGATGCTTAGATCTTACTGCTTCTAAGCAAACAAAGGAGAAAGCCACACAATTTTTATTTCAGTGCAAAGAATGAAGCTGGTAATAGTCAAAATGAAAAGGCGACTCTCAGGCATTGGGGAGTGTATAATTTGTCTTAGAGATATTTGATTTTTCTTCTTTGTTTCTTCTGTAAGTTTTGACTTTTTTCTTATTATTTCCACAGTGTCTCATTTCATTACCTTCACTTGATAATATGTCTTTGCAAGACTAAGTATCCACAAAATCATATGCATTCATCTTATCTATACATTCTATTCACTACAGTCACTAATAAAATACAATGATATAGTAGTCTATTTTAAAATAGCAGCCATGTGTGTTTTCATTCCCATGTTAGTTCATAAATTTATTTCATGTCAAATTCATGCAAATATTATTTCTGATTTTAGGGAGTCTGTGGTGAAGCAGAAAAAATAAGTTGTTGTCTTCAGTTTCTAGAGGCAGATTTCACTATGATTTTCAGTAGCTGACCTATATTATGCCTATTATTTTACTGAGCAATGGGTGTTCTAGAGCTCAAGTCATTTCTTATACTACCCAGAGTTAGCAAAGATACCAAAGTTTAAGGATTCTACCCTAAAATGTAGTTCCTATTTTATTTGATAGCTATAAATGTTAGACTACCTATAATTCAGACTGATGACTGAAGATTTCTGGGTACCTCTTGTGTGATTCAATAGCTTTCTAGAATGATTTACAGAACTCATGAAAAACATTTACATTTATGAATCTACTTAAGATATACAACTCAGCCTGAAAGCGGGAAACATGTAGGAAAAAGATAGGCTAAGCCACTCTGAATTCTCCAAGTATTCTGCAACCCAGTAAACCTTTCTACTCTAGATTACAGAGTTTATTATACAGGGAGTATCATGCAGGCACAATTTTCAAATCAATATCTGTTGCTAATTCAGCTGAATCTTTAATCTCTTCCATCTTTAGAGATTAGTTTTGGGACTACAATTTTCAAACTTCTACTCAGGCTTTGCCTTTTTGACCAAAATGCCATAGTTTGGAACTATGGAGAGCAGATATGTATTAGAACTTTAATAATTACTAACTTCATAAACTTCTTAGAAGCTATATGTTGGGAACTACAACAAAAGAAAAAGATTTTATTCATTTTTTTAGAATACAGATTTTGCTGTTTATTAAATATGAAAGAAAATATACATACCAATAAGACTGATATGAGCCTTTAGTTTTACATGAAAATTTTTCAATCTTAGTGAGGCTGGTATTCTCCTTTAATCTCAGCACTTGGGAAGCAGAGGCAACTGGATCTTTGTTAGTTCAAGCCAGCCTGATCTAAATAGTGAGATCTAGGGCAGCCAGGTTTACATGGTGAGACCAGGCATCAAGAAAGGAATGAAGGGAGAGAAGAAGGGAGGGAGAGGAGGAGGGAAAAGAAAAAAAGTAATTTAATATTTCATGCACCGGCGTATATAAAAATTTAACTTTTTTCCTGAGTTGATTTGCATTTTGAGTTTAAAATGATGAATGATGAAATTGTTGTTTTATATGAATAAAAGTTCAAAATGGCAAAACTATGTTTAGGGCCATTTCAGAATTATTGGAAAATTCTATCTTAATCACAAGTGAAAACTCAGCTATCATTTTCTAATAAAATTCAAGTCAGCAACTGAAACAATGACATTTTAAAATCAGAAATTTCTATCACAATTTTAAAGATAAAACTTCATACCTAAGGAATGATGGTAAAAATATTAATCAAAAATGTTTAAATTATATCCCTGAACTAATAATGTAAGAACAGAAAACTCCAAGCTTATAGTAAATACACTACTTCTTTTTTTTCCAAGAAATTAAACTGTTAATAAAGACATAGACCTCATAAGCTTATCCTCTCTGGAAATACCCTTATAGATGCATGATGGCGTTAACTAATGTCAATCCAATCAAGTCAACAATCAAGATGAACTAACATAGGCACAGATTGCAGAAGGCTACTTTAACCACACATGGGACCTCCAGGCTTTGTTTCTCTTTCTTTTTCTTAAATCAAATCGTAATTTTTACTTATTCACACAGGGGTTATAAACACAAAAAGGCAGACGTGGAGAAGGGGATAGGGGATGACACTGGAGTGTGGGTATTCAGGGGTAGTACAAATATCTTTCAGAACAGGGTATCGGCTGGGTGTTCATTCATTATTTTATTATATCATAATATATTTTGGATGCAGGGTTTAAATGAGAAATCAAGACTATTATCTCATTTCCATTTGGAGAGATACTGTAATACAGTTAAAGATTACATTATGTGAATTGCTTCATGATGTTAAGCGCATGGACCAACAACACTGAAGAGAAGTAGCAAAGGAAAGCAAAGGGATGTTTGATAGAAGACAAAGCACAGGATGATTAGTGCTGGTAAGATATTTTAGATTATGGAACATGGTATGATGGTCATTGAATACAAATGTTTTAAAGAAAAATTAGTAGCTTGTTTTACCAACATTTTATAAAGCTCACTAGTCACTAGTAGCTGTGCATCTCACTACTAGCTGTGCATAAATGGACTGCAGGGAGCACAGGACTGGAAGTGGTGAAATTATACTTTTTTTCTTGCTATTAAATGTATGGATATATAGACTTGGCATTTTGAAAGTGTTGAATAATGGAAACAGAACTTGTAGCTGACATGATAGTTCCTCTGGGAAGTCGTCTCTGAATTATTATGCAGAGCTAAGTGCATTCTTCTCTGAGCCCACAGAACATCATTTTCAAATGTCTATTGGAAATAGAACTCACTGCATTTTTATGGCTATTTGATTATATGTCTACAACCACCATTAGGAGATTATAGGTCCCGGGAGAAGGGATTCAATGTTTCTACATCTTTCTGCCTGGTGGTTTCTATGGTGTTGGTAATCAATAAGTTCTATCTGATGTGTGAATGGACTCAATTTTTGCAATGTTTCTTTCCAGGCTTAAATATCCAGTTTGAATATTGCCTATTTTATTATTTTTTTGTATAAATAAGACATAGTGTTTTAAAGTTCAACCTATTTAATGTAGCTGACAACATGAATATGTATGTTATCGAGATGGCAGACAATAACAATATATTAGCATTTACATTCTAATACTTTTATTGCATTTATATTCAACTTTTCTATGGTTTTAGTTCATATAATAGTACAACAAAATCAAGTTTCTATTCTATGCACTATAGTTAGTAGTCCTCCACATCCTCAACTAACACAAATTTGAGGGAAAAGTGGAATATATCTAATTCCACATATTTCATCTTTACAGTACTTGTTGAGAAATAAGCAAAGCAACTTAATAACATGCCACAGTAAGTAAATAATTTAAAAGATTGAATATGATTTTGTTTTTCTGTTTTAAAATATTGTAAAACTCTGAGTCCTTCATTTGGCAATAAAAGCTTCATATAATAACTAGTAAAACAAACATAAAGTAAAACATCTTTACCCAGTTATAATGTGAGATGATTAAATGCATTGTGAAATAGTCATGCCTCAATTGCTTGTGAAAATATTATTTATAAAAAAAATTTTTGTCATTCAATTAACCTGAATTTGCTGTCATTCATTTATGTTCTTGTTTTTAAATAAATAATTTTAATAAGAGGAAATAAATCACCAACACAAAAACATACACATAAGTATTTCCTGAAATCAATACACATGAAGGAGGTTGTATAATTTAAAGTTTAAGTGAATTCACATTTCATTGGAAAATGTTATAACTTTTTAAATATAAAGCAAATAATTTTTTGAAAAGTAAAACAAATTGTACTTTGAAAGTAGGACATTCAGGATCTCAGTACTTGACATATTATTATGTTCCATTTTTTTAATCAGCCACAATGTACGTTTGCCATGTCTGTGGCTGATTTTAATAAAATAAGTAAAGTATTTTAAGAAATGTATAAAAAAATTTTAAATTATTTATAGATCAAAGTATTTATAAATTAGAGTACTCTTGGTTTTTATTATGATATTTATAATAGTTATATTTCATGCTAATAAATGTGATTTCATTAGTATCATAAGCTTGAACCAAAGCAGTATTTCTGTATTTTTAAACCATACACATTTAAGTCAAAATTAGAGCTATCACATTAAAGTAAATTCATACCATGAAGTCCTCTTGCACAAACAATTTTCTTAGATATTTTTTCATTAAGGATTTACTCTGTTGCCTACGACCTTAAAACACAACAATGTGGCAACTGTTACCTTTTAATAACTCCCAGAAAGAAATGCGGTATGCATTCAAATAAAGCAATCACTGTGGACCACATTCATCTGATGTTGTTTTAAATGAAACAGCAAACATTAGATTCATTCTATTTGTTTATTTTAAGAAGAGAAACCTTTGGGCAGAATTACAAATTAAAGTATTGTTTTCTTTGGAAGGACATTCATTTCTTGAGGCTTATCGACACAGGCTAATTTAGTTTTAATGCAGTGCATTGTACACTGGAAATCACATACCTTGTTTCTGGATCATGTTCTGCAGGGCTTTACCTCATGAGATTAAGAAATCAATGTGTATACCAGGTACTCAGCTTAGTCCCTCCCTTGAGTCCACTAAAGCTTACACATCTCTACTTAGTGAAGCCTGCTGAGAAGGAGAGAGCAGTTACTTTTGCTTCAAAGCAATTGCAAGCATTCTTCTGAAACAGCCTTCCCTAGGGCATAATTAGGACCATTCTTACTCTCTGCACACAACTGCTTTTTAATTGCTTTGAAGTGGTTGTAATTATTTCTTTCTGACCACTGTGGGTCCTAGATGAACAAAGGTTACTGGGAGTGCCCCAGTGTTTTCTCTTCAAGTCTGAGTTAAATACCAATTGAGAAGTTGGTAGAACTATGCTCTCTATCCCATTAGGAGGTGTCACAGGAAGCAGAAAAGATAAACATCACCTTCTCTATAACAAATGGATCAAACTGAACACCAGGGATGTATAATCTTCTTCATTTTATGTGAGATTTAGCAAAATAACTGAGAAGCGAATCTGTGCAAACAACCCATTAATCTTAGATTAAAGTAGTTGAAAGTCAATTAATTAATAGATATGATTATTTTTGAGACGAAATTTTACTTAAACTCTAAAAATTCTATCATATATAAAAGTCTTTTTAATTTTGCTAGTATATCAAAATAAACAAAGAATACAATTTTGCCCACAAGGGACTTCAAATGTTTGAGCAGTTAAAGTCCTTTTCTTTTTTTTATATATATTTTTTTATTGGATATTTTATTTACGTTTCATATGTTGTCCCCTTACCCCATCCCCCAATCACCCAGGAACCACCATCCCCTCACCCCTCCTCCTTCTCTCTGTGGATATAACTCCTATCTGCCCCCCACTCCCACCTCCCCACCCTAAAAATTCCCACCCCCTGGGGCGTCCAGCCTTCATGAGGTCAAGGATCTCTTCTTCCACCTATGCCCAGCAGGGCCCTCTACGCTTATGCATTCAGCTGAAGCCCTGGATCCCTACCTAAGTGCTCCCAGGCTGGTGATTTAGACCCTGGGTGCTGTGGTTGGTTGGTATTGTTGCTCTCCTCATGGTGCCATCCTTTCAGCTCCTTCAGTCTTCACTCTAACTCCTCCATTGAGAACCCCATGATCAGTTCAATGGCTAGTTGTGAGCATCTGCCTCTGAATATGTCAGACTCTTGAAGACCTCTGAGGAGACATCCATATCAGGCTCTTATCAGCATGCACTTCCTGACTTCCACATCAGCATCTATCTTTGGTGACTGCATATGGGATGGATATTCAGGAGGAATGGTCTTCAGATGGCCCCTCCTTCAGTTTCTGTCCCTCACTTTGTCTCCATATTTGCTCCCTCGAATATTTTTTTGCTCCTTCTAAGAGAACTGAATCACCCCCACTTGGTCTTCCTTCTTTATGAGCTTCATGTGGCCTGTGAGTTGCATCTTGGGCATTTCAAGGTTCTGGGCTAATATCCAATAATCAGTGACTGAATACCATGTGTGTTCATTTGTGATTGGCTTACTTCACTCAGGATGATAATTTCTAGTTCCATCCATTTACCTAGGAACCTCTCGAATTCATTATTTTTAATAGCTGAGTAATACTCCATTGTGTAAATATACCACATTTTTTTAATCCATTCCTCAGTTGAAGGACATCTGGGTTCTTTCCAGCTCCTGGCTGTTATAAATAAGGCTGCTATGAACATAGTTGAGCATATGTCCTTGTTATATGTTCGAGCATCTTCTGGGTATATGCCTAGGAGTGGTATAGCTGGATCCTCAGGTAATGCTATGTCCAATTTTCTGAGGAACCACCAGACTGATTTCCAAAGTCGCTGCACCATCTTGCAGTCCCACCAACAATGGAGGAGTGTTCCTCTTTCTCCACACCCTCCCCAGCATCTCCTATCACCTGAGTTTTTAATCTTAGCCATTCTGACGGGTGTGAGATGGAATCTCAGGGTTGTTTTGATTTGCATTTCCTTGAGGAATAAGGATACTGAACATTTCTTTAGGTGCTTCTGGGCCATTCGAGTTTCTTCCCTTGAAAATTCTTTGTTAAGCTCTATACCCCATTTTTTAATAGGGTAATTTGGTGGTCTGGAGTCTAATTTCTTGAGTTCTTTCTATATATCAGATATTAGCCCTCTATCAGATGAAGGATTGGTAAAGATCTTTTCCCAATTTGTTGTTTGTCATTTTGTCCTATTGACAGTGTCCTTTGCCTTACAGAAATTTTGCAATTTTATGAAGTCCCATTTGTCAATTCTTGATCTTAGAGCATATGCCATTGGAGTTCTGTTCAGGAACTTTTCCCCTGTGCCCAAGTATTTGAGGCTCTTCCCCACCTTCTCTTCTATTAGTTTCAGTGTATCATCGATGCAAAAATACTCAATAAAATTCTAGCAAACCGAATCCAAGAACACATCAAAACAATCATCCATCATGATCAAGTAGGCTTTATCCCAGGAATGCAGGGATGGTTCAATATTCGGAAATCCATCAATGTAATCCACTATATAAACAAACTCAAAGAAAAAAACCACATGATCATCTCACTAGATGCTGAGAAAGAATTTGACAAAATTCAACATCCCTTCATGATAAAAGTCTTGGAAAGATCAGGAATTCAAGGCCCATACCTAAACATAGTAAAAGCAATTTACAGCAAACCAGTAGCCAACATCAGGCTAAATGGAGAGAAACTTGAAGCAATCCCACTAAGATCAGGGACTAGACAAGGCTGCCCACTCTCCCCCTACCTATTCAATACAGTACTGGAAGTCCTAGCCAGAGCAATTAGACAACAAAAAGAAGTCAAAGGGATACAAATAGGAAAGGAAGAAGTCAAAATATAGCGATTTGCAGATGATATGATAGTATACTTAAGTGACTCCCAAACTTCCACCAGAGAACTCCTAAACCTGATAAACAACTTCAGCAAAGGGGCTGGTTATAAAATCAACTCAAACAAATCAGTAGCCTTCCTCTACATGAAAGATAAACAGACTGAAAAAGAAATTAGGGAAATGACACCCTTCACATTAGTTGCAAATAATATAAAATACCTTGGTGTGAATCTAGCCAAGCAAGTGAAAGACCTGTATGACAAGAACTTCAAGTCTCTGAAGAAAGAAATCGAAGAATATCTCAGAAGATGGAAAGATCTCCCATGCTCATGGATTGGCAGGATTAATATAATAAAAATCACCATCTTGCCAAAAGCAATCTACAGATTCAATGCAATCTTCATTAAAATCCCAACTCAATTCTTCACAGAGTTAGAAAAGGAAATTCTCAAATTCATATGGAATAACAAAAAACTCGGGATAGCGAAAACTATTCTCAACAATAAAAGAACCTCTGGAGGAATCACCATCCCTGACCTCAAGCTGTACTACAGAGCAATAGTGATAAAAACTACCTGGTATTGGTACAGAGACAGGCAGGAAGATCAATGGAATAGAATTGAAGACCCAGAAATGAACCCACACTCCTATGGTCACTTGATCTTTGACAAAGGAGCTAAAACTGTCCAGTGGAAAAAGGACAGCATTTTCAAAAAATGGTGCTGGTTCAACTGGAGGACAACATGTAGAAGAATGAAAATTGATCCATTCTTATCTCCTTGTACAAAGCTCAAGTCTAAGTGGATAAAGGACCTCTGCTTAAAGTCCTTTTCTTAAAGATAATCCCAATTCACTTCCTAGGATCCCTATGGGGCAGCTCAGCATTGCCAATAATTCCAATACCAGGTGGAAGTCCCTTTCTTGTCCCGGGAAGTCACCAGTATTCATGTGTTATATACTAATGAAGATGCACACACATGCTCATTAAAATGTAAATACTGTAAATTCCAGTTCCAGGTGATCCCACTTCCTTTTTTGTCCCCAACAGACATTTGCACTCATGCAGCATATACTCACACAGATACACATGTCAAATAAATTTAAATATTAATGCAAATATTAGGACTTATTATTAAATTCATGAGGGTAAGTCACCAATATTTTTAATGAAATTACTTTGCTTTCTTTAGTCAACAAGTCTATGAAGGCATTTTTAAAATTGGGTCATGCATGCTTTCTCTAATGGTCAACCCTCAGCCTTGTACAATATTTGACTGAGTTGAAAATAGGATCCTTGCAGACACATTGTGTAAGTTTGAAGATGTTAAGGATTCATGAAATTTTCTTCAACTTAAGCTATTGTTATTTTGTTGTCTTCTCCAGCTAACATGCAGCATCCATCTGGCAAACCAATGTTTAACTTTGGTATGGCTGGCCTCTTGTAACTCATGGTGACTTTCCAACTACAGCAGGCTAGAAGTCACATATTCTTATTTCAAAATGTCACATGGTGGCCCATTCAGAATCTCTGAGGAACACTCAACGTTCTCTCCGAAAAATTTCAAGCCAGGGCCCTATTGTTCTCTGCAATATCATGCAACTTCCTTCAGAAACTCATTAAGTGATGAGCACTAAACAGCTTTTCCATGCCAACATTCAAAAATCCTTCATAATCCTCCCATACCAACATGGTCAGATCTGTCACAGTACTAGTTCACTCTCTGGTGCTAATCTCTGTTTTAGTTTGGTTTACATTGCTGTGCTAAAACACTGATAAAATTTCATTTATAAAGGATAAGGTGTTTGATTTTATTATGTGACCTTTGCACTATCCATCAATGAGGGAAGCCAAGGTATGAATGCAAACACAGCAACCTGCAGGTAACAACTAAAATAGAGACGCCAAAGGAATAGTAACATATATATATATATATATTTTTAGTAAAACTCAGGACCACCTCCCAAGGAACAGCACAACTCACAGTTAACTGGCCCTTCTTATAATAATTATTACTCTTATTATAAAAGCCTCACATACTTGTTAACAGTGAACATGATGTTGACAATGTCTCCCTTTCCTAGACAACTCTACCTTGTGTTATGTTGACAAGATATCAACAAGCACAATTTCCATACCATTTATAAGTTCCATGTTCTTCCCTGACAGCATTAAAGCCACACATAGACTTCCAGTCTGAACCAGTGCCCTGAGCAGAGCTTGGATGCTAACTCTGCACCCAGTTCCACAAAACCCAGAGGAAGCTCCACTCCCAGGTGCTCTAATATGCCCAGGATCATAGGTGAGAAGGCCACAACATCTGCCCAACACCAGGAGTGATACCTTGATGTGACTGTAACCAAGCAAGTGAAAGATCTATATGACAAGAACTTCATGTCTCTGAAGACAGAAATCGAAGATCTCAGAAGATGGAATGATTTCCCATGCTCATGGATTGGCAGGATTTATATAGTAAAAATGGCCATCTTGCCAAAAGCAATATACAGATTCAATGCAATCCCCATCAAAATTCAAACTCAATTTTTCATAGAGTTAGAAAAAGCAATTTGCAAATTCATTTGGAATAACAAAAAACCCAGGATAGCGAAAACTATTCTCAACAATGTAATAACTACTTGGGAAATCACCATCCCTGATCTAAAGCTGTACTACAAAGCAACAGTGGTTAAAAACTGCATGGTATTGGTACAGAGACAGAAAAGAAAATCAAGGGAATAAGAGTTGAAGACCCAGAAATGGACCCATACACCTATGGTCAGCTGATCTTTGACAAAGGACCTAAAACCATCCAGTGGAAAAAAGACAGCATTTCCAACAAATGGTGCTAGTTCAACTGGTGATCAGCATGTAGAAGAAAGCATATTGAACCATTCTTATCTCCTTGTATAAGGAGATAAATCCAAGTAGACCAAGGACCTCCACATAAAACAAGATACACTGAAACTAATAGAATAAAAGGTAGGGAAAAGCCTCAAACACTTGGGCACAGGGGAAAAGTTTCTGAACATACAAATGGCTTATGCTTTAAGATCAAATATTGACAAATGGGACCTCATAAGATTGCAAAATTTCTTCTGTAAGGCAAAGAACACTGTCAGTAAAACAAAATGGGCAACCAACAGATTGGGAAAAGGTCTTTACCAATGACACATCTGATAGAGGACTAATATATACAAAGAACTCAACAAGTTAGACTCCAGTGAACCAAATAATCCTATTTAAAAATGGGGTACAGAGCTAAAAAAAAAAAGACATTTCTACTAAGGAATATTGAATGGCCAAGAAGCACCTAAAAGAAATGTTCAACATCCTTAGTTATCATGGAAATGAAAATCAAAATGACCCTGAGATTCCCCTTTACACCAGTCAGAATAGCTAAGTTCAAAAACTCAAGGGATAGCAGATACTGGCGAGGATGTGAGGAAAGAGGAACATTCCTCCAGTGCTGGTGGGATTGCAAGCTGGTACAACTACTCTGGAAATCAGTCTAGCAGTTCCTCAGAAACTTGGTCATACTATTACCTGAACATCCAGCTATATCACTCTTGGGCATATACCCAAAAGATTCTTCAGCATATAACAAGGACACATGCTCCACTGTGTTCATAGCAGCCTTATTTATAATAGCCAGAAACTGGAATGAACCCAGATGTCCTTCAAGAGATGAGTTGTTACAGAAAATGTGATACATTTACACATGGAGTACTACTCAACTATTAACAATAATGAATTCATAAAATTCTTAGGCAAATGAATGGAACTAGAAAATATTCTGAGTGGGATAACTCAATCACAAAAGAACACACATGGTATACACTCACTGATAAGTGAGTATTAGTCCAAATGCTCGGAATAACAAAGATACAATTCGCAGACTACATGAAGCTCAAGAAGGAAGACAAAAGTTTGGGTGTTTCCATCCTTCTCAGAAAGGGGAACAAAATACTCATAGGATCAAATACGTAGACATAATGTGGAGCAGAGTCTGAAGGAAAGACCATCCAGGGACTACCCCACCTGGGGATCATCCCATATACAGTCACCAAACCCAGACACTATGTGGATGCCAAGATGTGTGTGCTAACAGGAGCCTGATATAGCTGTCTCCTGAGAGGCTCTGCCAGAACCTGACAAATACAGAGGGGATGTAGGCAGCCAAAAATTGTCATGTGTATGGGGTCCCCAGTGGGGTTCCCAATGGAGGAGTTAAAGAAAGAACTGAAGGGGTTGAAGGGGTTTGCAACCCCATGGAAAGAACAATATAAACTAACTACACCTCCCAAGACCCCCAGGGACTAAACAACCAACCAAGGAGTACACATGGCTCCAACTGCATATGTAGCAAAGATGGTCTTGTCAGGCATCAATAGGAGAAGAGGCCCTTGGTCCCAGTGTAGAGGAATGACAGAGCAGTTAGGCAGGAGTGTTTGGGTGGGTGGGGCAACACCCTCATAGAAAGAGAGGGAGTGGGGATGTGATGGGGCCTTTGGAGGGTTACCAGGAAAGGGGATAACATTTGAAATGTTAATAAAGAAAACATCCAAAAAAAGAAAAAAGAGGAAAATAAAAGAAAAAAGAAAAAGCCAGACATAGATGAAGAACCAACCATGATAACTTTCCATTTTTCATAGCTATTGGTTAAGATATCACTTGGTATCTTATATCCCAATGGAACTAGGATGCTTCATTCAATGTACTTTCCTACTTCTATATGCTATATGGATAGTGTATGTTACATTGTTGAGGACAGTCAATAATGAAATACAGTGTTCATTTATACAAAATATGAAGTTCATTTATATAATAGTAATTAATGAAAAAATAGGCCATGGATTTTACAAAGAGCTAGAAAATATATGTGCAAGTATTTGGAGGGAAGAAAAGAAAAATAAATTTTATATAGTAATATTATAATATCAAAAATAAAAGAAGAAGTATATTTATAAAATAAAGACATGCTTATCTCCTCATCAGATATAATGTCTATAGTACATATCAAAAATTAGAATAAGGTTCACCTTATTTCATGGAGTCAACTTATTTTACATATTTCTTGCTTGTGAAGACCCATGATAACCTTTATTAATAGAGTATTATTTCAACTATATAGAGTCATAAAACATTTATAAGAAGATAATAAAAAGTTCACTATTTTTACTCTACTTCAAATATTCCTAGCTATTTAATTTAAACAGTCTATTAACATAATCATACTCATACATCACCTCTATTTATTGAGCAGACAATTTTAATATTTGAGGAAACCAAGAACCTCTGGAAGTTTTGTGTTCATTATGAAGTTTCCCATCAGTATTTTCTCTGAACTAGAGATGGGGAAGAGGAAAATTAAGGCTTCTTTATTTGCATGTTAATAAAAGACCAACAGCTACTGTAGTGCATTCTGCTCAAGCTGCTTAGATTTTGTCAGTGTGACACAAACCTAAACATACCTTGAAAGAGGTATCTCAGTTGAAGTATTGACTCCATCAGATTGTCCTGTGCACATGTCTGTAAGATATTTTCTTAATCACTAATTAACACACGTCAGCCCATTCCACTTTGGGTCACACCATCCTTAGGCAGGACTGCATTAGAAAGGTAGTTAAAATTATGGAGGCTAGAAGAAGAAAGTGGTTTTCAGGCCAGAATCAAGTTCCATATTCCTAGTCCTAGTTCCTTCATGTACTCTTCCTTGGGAGGGAACCATGTTTATGTATATAATATATGTTGTTTTATTATTTAATTGGATTATCTTTATTTTCTGAATTAGTATTAGGCTTTTCAATGATCAATGGATATTGTGCCAAACATTACAAGCCCAAGTGATTTCATTTCCTTGGTAATATATACTATAATATAAAGTAAATATAAAATAATATTTCTTGAGGATTTATCAAACAAACTTGATGTCAGATGTCCTTTACCTATCTTTCTTTTTCAGTATTGACATTCTTTCATGTCCCCAACTTGAAGAACTCCTAAATACATATTTTGTTTCCAAATTCATATCACCTATATCCTATCCTTTCAACTATGTATATCTATATCTAATCTATATCTATATCTAATCTATATCTATATCTATATCTATATCTATATCTATATCTATATCTATATCTATATCTATATCTATATCTATATCTATATCTATATATATTCTGAGGATTTGGAGCTAAGAAACACAGAAGAGAGAGAACACCAAGAGATTCTCTATATAGGTCTGAGTTACTTTCCTCACTATAATCTTTTCTAAGTCCATCTACATACCTTATGATTTCATTTTCTTTAGAGATGAACAGTTCCATTGTATATATATTTCACATTTTCATTATCCATTTATCTGTTGACAAATATTTATTTTGTTTCTATTTCCACACTATGCCATATGCTGTCAAGGGACAGAAGGAATTAAATAACCTACCAGCTGTAAAACCTCTGAAACATAACAGTTGCCAGCATTGAAAGACAGGTCCACCATTGGCATTCATATCTTGGTGTCAATCAGTAACTGTCTAATTGAATTTAAGGCTCATTTCCTGTAGTGGGGGGGAGGGAGAGGGGACATGTATGGTCCTGGAAACCTGTTGAGTTTACTGAAGCTAGTGAAACTTCAAGCTTTAGTAAGAAATCTGCAACTGCTACATTGCAAGATCAGCGTAATCACTTATTACATGCTAAATCTTATTCTTGTACCCAGTGATAAATGTAGATACCATCTCTCACCAAATCACTCAATGAAGAAGTCTCTAGATTTTGGGTAGCCCAGGCCCAGTGGATAAAACTGCATCACATTGGCTCAAGAAACATTATGGAAGCTGGTAAAGACTATAAAAGTAAGAATACCTGGTGGTTTAACATGAAACATTATTTCCCAGAAATGGTTGCATTCAGAAAACCTCAACAAAACCAAAATCAATTGACATGGTAGTGTGGAGAGGAGACATTGAAAGAATATCAACCTTAGATAAAGAACTACAGGTCACTAATTACTGCTGGGAGACAAAGAATTAGCCTCCTCCTGGGATAAGTCTCTTTTACTGGCTGCCCAATAGAGGGTGGTCAAAATAGAATATATTCGATATATACTATATATAATATACTATGCAACATATAATATAATACATATTATATATTGTTACCTTTTATATATATATATTAAATTATATATATAATTATAATATATTATATAATTATTTATATATTTATATAATATAAATATAATTATAAATATATAAATATTATATAATTATAATACATATAATTATATAATATAATATTATATAATATATATAATAATTATATATAATTAATATATATAATTATATATAATAACTATATATAATTATATATAGTTATTATCTTGAAAAGGGGGTATGAGGATAATTCAATGAAGGGTAGCTAGAAGAGGCTGGAGAGAAGGAAGGTAAATGTGATGTTATTCTATTTCAATAAACATCACGTTAAAAGTAAGAATGAATGGAAAGAAGGAAGGAAGGAAGGAAGGAAGGAAGGAAGGAAGGAAGGAAGGAAGGAAGGAAAGAGGGAAGGAAGAGTAGCTGAGTAACCAGGGTAAGAAAGTAATTAAGCCCTATTTCTCCAGTCTCTACTTAATTCCTCCCTCTGGCTTCCTGCCTTGTGTTCTTGCCTTGGATTCCCTCCCATGATGAACCTTTATCTGTAACCCAAATTAACCTTTTCTACCTCCCAGTTTTGTGATTTTTTGTTTTGCTTTGTTTTGCTTTGCACAGTATTTTATCACAATAATAAAGCATGTGCAAACTATCGCATTGTGATTACTGTCAATAATGCCTTTCCCTAAGGTAATAATTAAAAATTCTATGTTCTATAATTCAATGTGTGTCTTTTTAGCCTATTTTGTTTAGACATATTCTCATGTGGCATAACATAGCCAGGACTCACTATATAGCCAAGAATGACTTTGAATTCCTAATAACTCTGCCTTCACTTCTGGAATTATAAGTATAGGACATTGTTAACAAAGGTTTGGGTTCTCAGTTTCTAAGTTGTAAGACATAGAATCTTGAGTGGGGATAAATACCCTGTAATATGTCAAGAGCTGAAATAGAAAAAGGAAGAGTAGGCAGAGACAGGTAGGTATCCAACAACAACAACAAAAAAATGGAAGAGGAGACAGGAGAAGACAGAAAAGTGAGAACACCTTGTCTCTTTAAAAACAGTGTAAAATGCATCACCATTTATCTTCCTTTGGGCTCTGTTTTATTCCGTTCAATGAGGCAAATGTTATCCTTGTACCTTTAGCTGCAAAATTCCCATAAGCAATCATCACAAAGTTTCTTTCTCATAGGCCAAACTCTTTACCAAAGAAAGATGGGTGCAAAGTTGGTATTGAAACTGATAGATTTCATTATTTTTCTTTGTCTATTTCAATTGTGAGTGCCTAAAGACCTTATCTTTAGGCAGATATGAGGAAAGAACTTTCTTGCTGTGATTCTTTCAGTTGCTTCTACGGTAGAGACGCTTTGTTGCCTTTTCTTTTCCTGGTAGTTGGACTCTAAGCTTATATTCTAATACTATACAAGACTCAGTGCAAATGGGTAATTATTATTTGGCATATAAAAAGTTTCCCAGTGCTGTTTAAATAATTTAAATATAATATCATATATGTGCTTCTGACCTGTTTCAACCTTGTAACTGCAGCCATCCCTCTGTATTTGAAGCAAAGTGTTCTACCCCTTTGATTTCCTCATGTGCTAAGTTTCGCCAGGAGACTTTAATCACTAGTTCTATTTTCAACCATTACAGCAGATTTCAGCAGATTGGGACTCAGTAGGATACTTCTCTGGAATGGAGTTTTTAGAATGCAACAGTTATGTGCTCAAACTCATCCAATTTTTAATTGTTATTGGGCAAACAGAATCAACACTACATGCCCTCATTCTCAATCAGGTTTATGAAAGAAAGACAAAAATAGATAACAATATTGTATTTATGGGTTTAGTATAACATTTTCAGAAATAATAAATCAGTTACCATTTGATAAGAGTAGGAAAGTACATGTAGGTTTAAATGCAGAGGAATTCATTTTAGTACATTACTAATCTCAATTTATACAATGCAGCTACTTTTAGTCTCTTGTAGGATGTGATTAAGAATCTTCATCTGTTTTTTGGCTTCTATTTTCATAGTTATGTTGTAAGAATAGAGGTAGTGGGTACATGTTGACGTCTTCACATTTTCCTATAGTGGTTAACACTATACTTGTTCATATTTTCATATCCAAAATACAATAAATATTGAATAATTTGCTGTGTCATAAGACCGAACAAAGAAAAAACTACAGACCAATTTTGCTTGTGAATATCAATAGAAAAATACTCAATAAAATTCTCGCAAATTTAATCCAAGAACACATGAAAATGATCATCCACCATGATCAAGTAGGCTTCATCCCAGAGATGCAGGAATGGTTAAATGTACAAAAATCCATCAATGTATTCCACTATATAAACAAACTCAAAGGGGAAAAAAACACATGATCATCTCATTAGATGCAGTAAAAGCCTTTGACAAAATACAACACCTCTTCATGTTAAAAGAATTGGAGAGATCAGGAATTCAAGGTGTATACCTAAATATAAGAAAAGCAATATACAGCAAACCAATAGTCAACGTCAAATTAAATGAAGAGAAACTCAAAGCAATCCCATTAAAATCAGGGACAAGACAAGGCTGTCCACTCTCTCCTTATGTATTCAATATAGTACTCGAAGTTCTAGCCAGAGCAATTAACAACAAAAAAAGATCAAAGGAATAGAAATTGAATGGGAGGAATTCAAGATATCACTATTTGAATGAAAAGATATTATACATAAACAACCTCAAAAATTCTACTAGAGAGCTCCTAGAGGTGATAACTTGAGCAAAGTGGTTAAATATAAAACTAACTCTAATAAATCAGTAGCCTTCCTCTACTCAAAAGGTAAAAGGGCTGAGATACAGATTAGCGAAATGACACCCTTCACAGTAGTCACAAATAATATAAAATATCTTGTTATGACTCTAACCAAGCAATGAAAGATCTGTATGACAAGAACTTCAAATCCTTGAAGAAATCAAAGAAGAAGCCTACTTTTTTGTTCTAGCCTAATATTTAGATTCCTGCCTGAAATTACTTCTTTGTTCTTGTCTAATGTCTGATTCCTGCCTGAAGCCCACTTCCTTATGCTAAGACAGGGAAGTAGGTTCAGATAGTTTGGTCATCTTGATAAGCCCTTAGAAATAGTGATCATGGGAGTGGTCATAGAACTTTGTTTATTGCCCTGCTTGTTCTTTGACTATTTATGTTTATTATCTTGCTTTTTTCCTTGATTATTTGCATCTGTTGTATTGCTAGTTCCTCAACATAGAACTGACCTTAATACTTGCCTCCACTTAAAATCGTATAAAAGCCAAAAGGAGGAGGGGTGATTCTATAGGGGGTTTCTGGGGGTGGTATGTGGAAAGGGGATGACATCTGAAATATAAATAAATAAAAAATCCAATAAAAAACCAACCAAACAAAAAAGAAATCGAAGAAGACTTCAGAAGATGGAAAGAACTCTCATGCGCATAGATTGACAGGATTAATATAGTGAAAATGGATGCTGTTATTTTCACATTCAGAAGGACCTTTAGAGTTTCTTTCTGAAGATCAACAGGAGAAGAAATAGTGGGAACCTAGGAGTGTGTTACTTTAAACGTGGGTATATGTTGCTGGAAACATACTGGAGGCAGATAGAGGACCGTAAAGATGATGCTGAGTTTTCTTGAAAATTTGTACCCACAAATTTATTTGTGCAGTAAGAAAATTAAAATTTTCCATCTTTCATGCAAAAATAAAATATAAATAAATTAAAAGTCATGATTCACTCATATAGAACAATATTTTTGCAAACTAATTGTATCATAGAAGAGCTCATGAATTTGAAAGATATAATCTTGGGCAACGTGGAATAAGTTGTACTTAGGCTGCAGTAACTGAAAAAATTAATATACCTCACTCTATGAGATAGATGGTGTTAAAGCTTGACTATCAGCCAAGGTTAAATGATATATCAAAGAGAAAAGAGTGTTTTAAAAGTTTGTAATGGAAACAGTTCCAATGTAAAAGGCTAGGTTTAGTTTACTAGTTACGTGGTTAAAATTTTATTCATATTATTTATTAGTATATGTGGACACTGTTAAAAATGAAATTACATATAATAACTACTAATAATCATTAAAAGATAATAACAAAACTCAGGAAACATACAAGTTAATACTAATATTGAGATTTTTTTATTTACTAGACATATATATGTATACTATGTAATTGATATTAGGAAGATTTATAGAACCCTAACTTGTCCAAAAATAAGTTGAATTGTATTTATGTGAAATATTTCTCATGTCTTTAAAGTGATGTCAGTCAATGTTGGATGACCAAAACATGGCACTTTAATACTAAAAGTGTGTGTTTTTTACTTGAAAATTAAGTCTACCATAATTTGTATAGATCTCATAAGTGTCTGACATCGTTTTTATGTAAAATAATTCACTTTTAACTTGGTATTTGCTGAACTTATTATTTTAGAACAAAAATTTGTTTATAAAAGATTAATACAGATACAACATTCAAGTGGCATCACTGTGATGATGGTTTCCTACCATACCATTATTAATATATTTTATGTAACTGGATGAATCTTCCCCATCAACATGAGCACTATAGTGCACATATATGTGTGAATGAGACTATGAAGAATGGTCAGCCTAATTAGATATATTTTTACTTATTCATTAAAATGTATCTGAGCTAATTCACTTGAGAGACAAGCTTAATCCCAAGAGTCATTCATTATTTGCCTAGGTATACCAGTGACTATAGCTGAAATTTACCAGTGGAAAGCCATTTTCTAATCTAAAAATATAGTTCCCACGAACAAATTTAGAAAATGATGATCCATAATGGAATTGAGCCAAACTTTAAAACATTTAATTTGGGTTATTACTGAAATATTTTATCCAAGCCATTTTCATTTTTTAAAAAAGTATTTGCCTGAAATGTTAGATTGGAAGACCTATATGGACACTTCTGCTTATTTAATGATGGCTATGGACACTGGGCCACTGACCAAGCACCTATGCATCTGGATTGAATTGAGATTTATCTTCCTGCACATGGCAAAATGGTTTTCAGACATTATCCTTTTAAGAAAATGATTAAAAGTTCTCAACTGTGTATCTTTATTTAATCTTTATTGAGAGAAGTTTCTAATGCCCTCAGAGATATTGTCATAACATTGTATTTCACAAGAAGATACCCAGATTTTAGAGCTCATTAGTCAAAACCAGAATAATGAGGAAATAGGGTTTTTTTGTTATTTTAATCCATCCATTTTGTTTTCTAGTACATTATTACAGAAATGAAGATATTAGTAATATATGACTTAAGTCTGTGTCATGATCACATACTGCAAAAGAAAAATCTAAGACAGTTTTCTGTTAAATTTCAGAAATAATTTGTGTTCCCAAATCAGAAAGACAAGTGTTTACTATGGGAACAAATTTCTTGCTATTGTAAGAGACAGAGCAGGGTTAAGAATGAGAGAAAAGTGAAATGCAAAGGTAACTGTCCTTTGTACTGGGTTCTTGGATGTCAAAAATGATAGTTCTTTTTAAAATTGTTTTTTATTTGTTTTTATTGTAAAATGTTTTATCTGCATGCATGTCTGTTTGACATGTATACCTTATCCCGGTGGAGATCAGAAGAGGTCATAATGTCCCCTGGAACAGAAGTTACAGGCAGTTCAGTCTCCATGTGGGTCCCTAATAACTAGAATGGGGGCTGTCCCTAAAGCTGTCGCCTGTCTGTGGAATCCCTTCCCCAACACATCTGCCTTGTCTGGCCTCAATAGAAGAGGATGCACCTAACCATGCAGAGACTTGATTCACCAGGTTGCAGGAATACTCATGGGAAGCCCACCCCTTCAGAGAAGAAAGAGAGGGGTGGTGGAGGGAAGAACCCTGTGAGGAGGAGACCTGAGGAGTGGGCAGCAATTTGGATGTAAGAAATTTAATTTATTAAAAACAATTAAAAAGTGATAATTCATGCCTAATTGTCAAGTATCACAAAGGATAGGTTTATTTGAGTATTCAAATACATTGCATTCTTGGTGCGGATTCAAGAGCGTGGTCATACACAAGAAACATTTCAAGGATAAATAGCCATGAAGAAGTAGAGACATATGAAAGAGGGGACAAAGGTGAAATATTTTAGAAACATAGTCCTTTTTAGGCAGTGATAAGGGTATGAGTGAATCTGGCACATAGATCTATGGGGATGCATGTTTACATTTTTTTGAGCTAATTAAGAAATTACCAACATAAGTCAAGCATTTATATGTCCAATCTATTAGCACAGATTGATAAAAAAAACATTTTGAAAAACATGTGCTATTGGTATACACTTCTTTGTAGTGATCTGAACCAGAATACCTTGATTACAGGAGTGAATGTATGTTGTCAGAACCACTATAGAACTGAGACACATGCGGAAGTTTTTTATAAGAAATCTGCCAATTGTGAATAGAATCTTTATTTTCATATATATTCTGGATCACTCCTGTCTAATACTTTCTTGAAGCAACTCTACACTCAAAATGATTGAGGAAATAATCTCTCACCTTCCTGGGATCCTGCAACACTCCATCACTAAATGAATTGATAACTCTACGACATCATTGCTATTTTTCACCAGCATTCAGTTAATTTTCATCCCTGTCTTTCCTGGAATCCTTACTTATCTGAATCTAGTTGCCTTAAATCCATGCCAAAAACTTCTTGATGGATGTATATATTTCCAGGGTTCATTTATGAATTGTCTTTGTGCAAATAGTTAACAATGAATCTACTCTGACAGATTCTGCTTTAGGGGGTCAAGAAAAAGTTGTCCTGACAAGTAAAGGGTTAGCCACAAGAAAAAAGATGGTCAAGGTGACCTTGTAGGCCCTTAGAGCTGGCTAGTTGCTCTTTCCTCTAAGCATATTCTGCTTTATTCATATTCTTAAATGTCTGACACCTAAATTTATCTTGGTTTATTTTTTTTTACTTTCTTCAGCTTGAAGAATTTGTAATATTTTTCTGACTACAGAAAATTTTCTGAGAAAAACTCAGCTCATTCAAATATTATTAGTCTTGGCTTCAAAATGACAATAATAGCTGAGAAACAATGGAGATGAGCTGTGGCAGTCTGCCATTCCAGAATCTTCTTTTTCCCTTGATGTGGGATTTGATTCATCTCCTTTTGAGTGCAGTTCTGCAATGGGATTTACCGGTATGTCTGGCTCAACTCACGTTTATTTTTCAAATGGTTCATTAAACAGATGTTCCTGAGAGCACATAAACATTTTTTGAATAACTAATACTTGCTAGGTATAAATTTTAACAATTCATATATCATTAGCACCAGGTAGCCTTTAATCCTTGGTTCTCCTTGAAAAACAAGTGCGTACATAATAGCATAGGCCATTTTCATTCAAATTTACTCAACTTGGAATTATTTCTTCTAAATATAGTATAGTGAGGTAGCAACAACCAAATAAGTAGAAGACTATATTTAAAAGCACACCAATTTTATCTGTTACATTTATCTTATATTTTCATAGTTTAGTTGTAAGAATACACTATAATATGTTGAAAAATATTTTCCCACCCTATACTCAAGGCTGTGACCAACAATCCATTTCTCAAAATTTTTATTTATTTTATTTATTTATAGTCGAAATGTTGGCCCCCTTGCAGGTCCCCCTCTAAGAGTTCTGACTACAGAACTACCCACTACCCCTTCCCCTTTTCTATTGCACCTCTCATGGTCGTATGAAATGGCTTTGGCCTAACAGTACTTGTGTTATATTGTTAAATTTGGTCCCCAAAGCTGCTTACATGAGTGTCTGCACTTAAGACACTGAGGGACCATACCCCTAGTTGGCTCTGATTGGTAAATAAAGATGCCAGAAATCAATGGCTGGGAAGGTTGGACTTTTAAGATTCCAGGGCTTAGGAGAAAGAGAAGAAGCAGAATTGCCATGTGAGAGGCATAGGATGGACTGATCATGTAAGAATTCGGTAAGTGGCCCTTGTGGCCACTTCCCAGACTGAGTATTGGGTAGCAGAGATGAGATACAGATTTTAAAGGATATTAAATCCAGAATACTGGAGGGGAGTGTTTGCTAGCCAGGAGAAGGATTAGAAGTGCCTAGCTTTTGAGCTAGCCATGGCATATCAAAATTAACTAGTGAGTGAGTGTGTGTGTGTGTGTATGTGTGTCTTTCATTCATGAATCCAGTTCATGCATGAGACCAATCCAGACCATATAGCAAGCTAACTACCTCTAGAGCTGTATCTAAACACACTAATCTTTGTTGTAGTTGAAGAGTTCATGGCTGTCTGAGACCCCCTGCATAATGCACTCCAGTAATATGAGAGTTACCCAAGAAGGAAGAAGCTTTCTGGTTAGTAACAATTTAAATTCGGTGCCAAAAGTATGCGGTATTTGCAGAAACAACATCTTACCATCATGTTTGGGAGGGCAGCCAAGACCAATGATAATGGACTATGTTGTTTTTGGAGTATCTGGGTCTCCCCTAAGCAAAAACTAGAGAAGAGATACCCTAATCTTACAATGGGCTTTTTTTGTTTAACAGTTTATGTCTTGTAGAAGAGTGTTACACTTGTATGTTTGTAACTCAGATTAAACTTTAACTTCCTATTCCTCTCCCTACTTAAACTTAAATCTCCATTATCCCCATTCCACCTTTTTATCACTTGTATTAAAAAAAAAATGAAAATTAAACCTGGTACCGATGAGATGGCACAGTAGGTAAAAGTACTTTCAGGCGCACCTGATTATCTCTAGTTCCCTTGCACTGTGCATACACATAGAGCAGAGGTGTTTCCTGAGGTGACTGATCTACTGATCAGAATTTGCCCTTTGTAATTATTCAGTTCTGTTTTCCATTGAAAACCTGCCTGTTTTTATTCAGACCATCTCGTTCTCTCAATAGACCATATCACTTTTTAACCATTCTTCCTTTTGTATCCTTCAGATCTTAAGCACAATGCATGGAAAACCCTCCGTATTCAAGAAATGCCTACTGAACAAATGATCCCTTTTGATGTTTTAAAATAATTGTTTGCATGTTTGCCTTCTTTTCGCCTCAATTGACAGCAAGAGCTTTGATATTCTCTTTATAAAAATTTTAGATTATACCAAAGTTTCCTATGAATTGTAATACATTTATAAGCAATTACTGAATAGTGGAAAAAAGAGGCAGCAGCACCAAAATGCTGTAAAAATTTTATGTTTATTCTTTTCATTAAAAATGGCCACAATTAAACTCACTGTGCATGCTTTCCAGCATTGGTCACATTAATTAAATGACAAAAAGAACAATATAATTGTTTTATTACTGTTAACTTTAATACTATAGTTAACATAGCCATTGTTATTACATGTGGGGATCAACTGAAACATAAATACATCCTTGAACAATGGATATATCTGTTAATACTGTTGTCTACATTGCAGGATTATATTTAGCTCCATCAATATAACAAAGATGTATGACTGAGGTAGAATTTCAAGGCTCAAGGATGAATCTGGACATCCCTTTGTAGAGCTTTTCCTATGGTGTCTTTGGCCTTTCCCTCAACTATATTCCCTTCTGTGTTCAAATTGGCATATTGAAAGTTCAGAAGACATTGGCATAAAAAATCTCTATCACCAATCAGGCTGCTGTGTGACCTATTATAAGCAGACATGAACTAATGATTACTTATCACAGGTAAGAAACCAACAGGAGTCCAAGGTATCCTCATCAAAGATCAACTTTGCAAAGAAACGAGTTTATTAGGGTCATTTCAGTGATGGGTGTGAGGAGTTAATGGGGAAGGAAGAAATCAAAGACAGCTAAATCAAATGCAAAGAAGAGCATTAGTTGTACCTCAGAAGCTCCTTAAATGTTCCTTCCCATTAATAACTGCATTCCTCCCTAACAAATATTACTACCATCCTTGCTTTCTCAAGGTAATTATATTCTTCACTGTATTACTTATTTTGTAGTTATAAGATATGAACAGAGTTTCATGACTTCTAAGCAAGTGGTCTATCATCAAGTGTATCACCAGCAGTCTTAGTAGTTCTATTAATTGTGCTTGTATCCTTAATTAATGGAAATTTTGACTAGAACTTTATTTTAATTATAAAATCTTACTGTTTGTATTGGGAAAAAATGAACTCTTGGTAATCAAGGTTAACTATCACAGTATCAGGCATCTGGGCAGGTCTGGGCATCTCTTCATCTCAGCAGTCTTTACTGCCTATTAACTTCGAGGAGATAGGAGGTTAATGAATTTGGTAAGTTTGAGTGACTTCCTAAGACTTGTGAGTTATTTCTTCCTGAGTCTTTCTTAGTATTTTCTAACTCATACAGAATTTTCTTCCTTGAGGAATATATTAATATAATTGCTGCACAATGGTAGCTGATCAAAGCTTCCTTTAATCAGTCAACAGAAGTACTAACCTGCTGTGAAGGTTCATGCCAATGAAAAAAACAAACTTAAGAAAGCCATTGTGCATCTTTCATGAACAGTATTTTATTTGGAAAAATAAATGTGAGGGTGAAAAGCCAGATCATTCTCATGTTTTATATTTTGGTTTTGTCTTTTGATCTGGTAGAGAAAATAAAGATGGGTATATTTTAAGTGAGATCAGAATAAAGATTTAATAATACAAACAAATCAAACATTCCTTATGTAGTACAGGTTCATAGCATATACACACACATATGGTAGATGACAAATAAGTAGACATATGTATAGATAGATGACAGATGGTAGATACATAGAGAGATAGATAAATAGATGATAGGTATATAAACAGAAAGACAGACACACAGATAGACAGATGATAGATAAAATGGAGATAAATTTTAATAGTGCATTTTGTGTTTTGATATGACTGAAAAGAAATCCATGTGACCTATTAGATCTTTGTCCTAGAAAACTGATGATAAAAATTTATGTGTTTATTCTATCTAGAAAAGTGTTATTCTCTTAGAGGTGTTATTAATCAAGAACACAGAGTTAAGATCTAGGGTATAGTCATCTTTCCAAGGGTATCTGATCTCTTCAACTTTGAATGCTGTTTTTATTTGTCCAGACTTTATGTGGTTTCAAATCTTACAAAGTCTATTCTCAATGCTTGCATGGTAAAGCTATCTTCTGAATGCTTAACAACTAATGATTTCTAAGAACAAAGTAAATGCTTAATTTTATGACATTCCTTCAAGTAGCTATAGAAAATAAATTTCTCTTCTGAATTTTGGCATTTCACTTATTCCTATATCCTTTATACATTTTTTCCTGGGGAATATTGGTTGTGATTATGGCTTTATATAGCCTGTGTTTAGTTATGATTTATTTGCCTTTAATGTTCTGACAGTTTAATAACTAGGTGACATTTCTCTTTGGTTACATAGTATTGAACAATAACTACGACAGAAAGTTTGTATTTGAGACATGATATTAGGAGAAAAGGATGCCTTAGGGTAATTTGTAATAATGCCATATTCAAAGACAGAAATCAGAGCGAAGGAACTGACTTGACACCTTTTTATTTCAGGTGAAAACTAAATGAATTCGTGTTACTTCAGTGATAAAGAAGATCCAATTTAGGATTAAACAACATAGCATGCATAACGTGGATTTTTTTTTGTAGCTGGAATGCTAGTGTTGAAAACAGGAAGGAATAGCCTATAGAAGGATGAGACCATCCAATCTAAGACCCTGTTATTTTAGAAAATACATTTTCTTCATTTATTAAATAGCCTTGCTGTGTTAGCATCAAGAATACTGGGTGACATAATTAAGGAAATTTTTTCTAAATTGTTTTCTCTTTTCTTATAAAAAGCGAGGGGAGTTCCTTCTATTCATCCTTTGTCTTCCTTTCCTTTATTTACTTAAAGTACAAAAAAAACCCAAAACCCTGACATATCATTATCAAACTTAGATCACTTTTGTATAAAATGGAGAAAAAAAGCATTAATTTCAACAGGAGAAATTCATGAAAAAATCAGGCAAAAGCAACCACTATTTTTTTGTAATATTAGATATTTTTCTTGCGAATTAAGGCTTCAATTTTTCAACACAAGATATGCAATCATAAATTATTTAATAGGCATTATACTGTTAAGCATAATCACTATAAAATGGCTCTTTGTTTTCCCAGTCCACATAGACTATGGTCTTAATATCAATCGTCAATGAAACATTTATGATAATTTTCTTGTAAATATAACACAGATTTTCAAATATCACTGCTCTTACATGTTGCCTACCAGATTTAGGGAAAAAACCCACAGAAACTGTGTGACTTCTCATGTTTTACCAAGGATGTCTCCACCATGCCAAATAGTCAGATTGGTCATCACTCAGGTGTTTTGCTTTCGAACCCTGAAAGCTTTCATGTAAATGGCTAGTTTTTTTTTTTCAAAGTCATGTTACTGTGTAACTGATAGGTTTACTTTTCATCTGATTTCTACTTTTGCAGTGTGTTGACAAACAGTTCTTTGCAAGAAACTATTTGGAATAAGCTGTTTTACACTAAGAAAGACAGGTTATAATAACGCTGACCATACCAAAAATAATATGCTAAAATAAAAAATATATCCAATTATTAAGTCTATGTAATTATATTTATTTTTTAAGATTTAAAATAAAAAATTGGCATTGTTTGGTTGGAATTCTAGGCTGAACAAATTAGAAAATGCATATTAAATAGAAAACAGATTTCTCACTGTTGGAAAAGAATGCGGAAAGCACTTATACTCAAAGAGGAAAGGTTGGGCCATCCAGTTGCTTATTGAATCCAAAAGTATATGTATATTCATTTACAAACTTAGGGAATGTAAAAAGTACATACCCTAAGTATATGGAACACAATGTGCAATGGTACCATGATATTAAGAAACATGACACTGTCTGCATTTTATTCCTTTTTCACCAAAATTAGAAGTCAGTCCTCTTGAGAAGCTGAGTATTTGATTATTGCTGTCCTGGTCCCAGTGATTTTTAACACACCTGTGAAGACTAAAAGACGACAGACACCCAATTTTCTGAAACAAGAGCGTATAGATACCAAGATTAAACGTTTCAATAACAAAATCTGTATTTGAATAAAGAACAAAACTGAGTTAGATTAATTAGAAAGTGAATACACTGTATGAAATATAAACAAATACAAGGATATACATGTGCATACCAGTGCATATACATATATATTTGTATACTAATGTATATTCATGTGTTTTTCCATATCCATGTACATGGATTTTTTTTTTAATATGTAGGGTTAGGGTACTTGCAGGGATAAAACTCAATGTTATCTACTTTGTGAATCTGTATGTGTGGTGTAGCTTGTCATTAACTTCAAAAAGAATTCAGTTTCTCCCCTCTCCCTCTCCATCTCCCTCTCCCCCTCCCCCTCCTGCTCCCCTCCCCCTCCTCCCCAGCTTCTCTCTCTCTTACACACACACACATACACACACACACACACACTCAGAGAGAGAGAGAGAGAGAGAGAGAGAGAGAGAGAGAGAGAGAGAGAGGAGACAGAGAGAGACATAGATAGCACACAGTATGATAATTGAAGTAGATAGCCAGCCACAATTGTAGTTTTATTGAGAGTTAACCACAGAATGAGTCCCCATTAAGTATTTTTTTCCAACATGACATTCTATCAGATGATGAGAGCAGATGTTTTGGGGAATAATTTACTAAACTTCAAGAGAAGGAGACATATTTATTGGCCACAGAAAGTAGAAATAAAACACTTCACTACTTATGTTTATGAACCTACTATACATGTGAGGCACTGAACGGAAGCATCATTTTAAATGATGTTTTTTCACTCTTCCTGACTAGGTATCAAATAATAATTTAAATTATTTTAATTTATTCTTTTGTGTTATTTTTCAAAGTTTGAAAATAAACAAGTATCAATCTAAGTAGATCTTTATTACTGATATAAATTAGAACTTCTGCCTAACTTCTACAATATGAAGAATGGTTGAACATGCTGTCATATACAAGGTCAAGTATTTCTGTGTTGCCTGCATTGTTCAATATACATATATAACTCTTACCTGCAATTCTCAATCACTTTGCTCATGTTGCAAGCTTCCTCTCTCTTGTACACTGTGGAAAGCTAGAAGACACATGGAAATATAATAAATATCAGCAGGTTCTTTTGATTGATGCCAAATGACTTCATTTCTCATTTATTTACTGAATGTTTTATAAAGACTTCACCCACCTTAACTCATGTGCCTCATCTTAGATAATGTATCCAGTCACTAGTGACTCCAACTCTCTGCTCCTGTCCATCAATTGTGGTGATCCACCTCAGCTTGAATCTCTCAGTTGAAGTAACCTTGACCATAATGGAATTGCATGCCTGCCATCCCTTAATTCTTCCTTTTGATCTCTGTAGACAAACAAAAAGTTAACAAACAAAAATCAGATGGTCAATCAAACCAAAGAAAATCTTCTTCTCTACATCTGTGAGAATAGCTTGTGCATCTTTGACTGTCACTGAGCTATGTAACCAGAGCCCTAGGGTGCCTTGACAATTGCATGAAAATGTCAGATATATTTTTCATCTATATATACTTCCAGTAGACTCAAGACAAGGTCACTCATCATTTCCTATTTCTTCTATGGACCAATAGAGCCAGGCAACTAGTACAGCACAAATAAAACATAACAGGATTGTGAAAACATGCTGACCTTGCTGCAAGCATTCTCCTGTGCTGCATGTGGTTTTCTTCAAGCTAATTCAGACGAAATAGAAGGCCACCTTTTGTATGTAAGACAATATTTTTAAAAGGGAATTTGACAATGACATTCAAAATACAGCTTAAGAATGTGATCAAAGCCTGGGAACAATGTTTCAATGTAGAAAGTGATTGTCATGCACACTTGGGATCCTGAATTTGGAGCTTCAGAAACTGCATGACTACCAAATGGTCCCAGGGAAATGGACTCCTAGGAGATGGAGAGCTAGCTAAGCAGTCTGAATCGGTGGGCATGTAGTTTATTTAGAATCCTCCCTCAGTAAACAGAATCCCTTCCTCTGTAAATAAAGTGCAATGATTGAAATCTGGTTTCTTCAGGACATGAACACATACACACAAACACACACACACACACACACAAACACACATACACACACAGACAAACACACACACGCAGACACACACAGACACACAGACAGAGAGGCATATACATATGCATGCTCATGTACATGTGCACACACAAACACACATATACATGCAAACAAGCACATACAGAGATACATACATACTTATATACATATGTATATAAATACATACATATACACCCATCACAGGTGATGAGAGAGAGGGGCAGAGTGGCAGAGGAAAAAAAACAGAGAGAAAACATATATTTTCAGGAAAACTGATCAATATTGACCTAGACAAGGCATGTTTTTAAAAACAAAGCCCAGCATTTTGTTGGTTTCACTTACATCTTTGAAATCAGCAAGCTTATGTTTTTTCCTGCTAGAGCAGTGACGTTTGCAATCCCTAATTGATGAGTTGGAGTGAACTGTGAGTCAAATGCAACAGCACCAGTGTGGTCTGCAGGAGACTTTCAAATGACAGTGTTACTTTCTGCAGAGAATGACAGTGTGTGTGTGTGTGTGTGTGTGTGTCTGTGTGTGTGTGTCTGTCTGTCTGTCTGTTATTGTGTGTCATTCTTTAAATTCTGGCCTGAGACAACTTTCTTTCTTTTTTTTGATATTTTATTTATTTACATTTCAAATGTTATCCCTTCTCCCGGTTTGCCCTCCAGAAACCCCCTATCCCATCTTACTCCTACTGCTTCTATGAGGGTGCTTCCACCCTCCTACCTTCCCATTCCTGCCTTCCTGCCCTGGCATTCACTTACACTGGGGCATTGAGCCTTCACAGGACCAAGGGCCTGTCCTCACACAGATGCTCGACAAGGCCATCCTGTGCTACATACATTCATTAAAATTTTTACCTAGATATGTATTATTTCTTTTATGCATCCTTTGTATATTTGACAAGTATGTTGCTCATTTCACCATTTTCATAAGACTATTAAATTTGTCTGCGTTTTTATGTGACAATTTTATACACAAATACAATGTATGTTAATCACAATTATCCCTCTTTTCTCCCTCCAGCTCCCCCATCTTTCTGACAGAGCTCACTCTCACCTTAATAACTTACTTTAAATAATCCATTAAGTCCAACTAATGTTGCCTTTGTGCATATGCATTTTCAACCATAGCTTGGGTGTCCCTCTCCTCTCCTTTAGGGAGATTGAACAGACCTGCTACTCCCTTTTCCCCTGCTTTTGCCTTTTAAAATTTTCTTATTTCAGAGAAGTGTATAACTCTGCTTTCAATGGTCTGTAGTCTTGCATAAAGGCATTTTGATTTTAGTAACCAGATGACTTAAGAAGTAAAAGAAATGGAGGTTAAAAACTCTTGCAACTTGAATTTAAACCTTATTTTAATTAAAAGCAAAATAGTTTACCCTATCTCACAAGGCAATATTTTATCATTTTCTGATAGTCATTCAAACATGGTATATTCAGGATAATCAGGAATACAAAATCATTTACTTAACTGTATTATTTTTTAATAGAGCAAAATATGTTGTTGACAAAATAAATTAATCAAAATGGAGAATTCTGCTCTAAAATGACTGATTGCTGAGCTTTTGTCAAGCTTAAATTTAGACAAAGACATCTAGAATACTCTTAGCTCACAATTACCTTGTTCAAATCTTTTCCATTCAAAACATATTTGCAAATCAAACAGACACGCTTGCTGCTCACACAGTTCAAAAACTCTCTTCAACACCTACTCATCATTATTGTACAGCAGTTCTCTTCTTAAACACAGCAATGGAATTGTGTGTTTTCATGTGTCTTTTTCTTGATAAGAAGGAATTCAGTTTTATGCTTCTCCAGAATTAAAAGAGAAATTAACAGGAAGATTAAATCACCCTGTGTAAAAAAGAGTTTAAAAATGGTATTTAAAATTCTATTCTACTGTGCAGCACAGTCTGTCACATTGGACTTGAACTTGTCATCGCAATTTCTGTTGTTTCCTTTAAATCTTAAAATGCCTAATAAACGTTGTCAAGTCTGTAAGTGGCATATCCTGAGGGAGATTCTACATTAGGCTGCACAGAGGTGCCCTGATGTAATTATTTTATATCCCAGTCAAAATGGTAGTGTGTGGAGTATTAAATTAATTTTTAAAATCACCACAAACTTTCATAAATATTTTACTAGAGAATATAAAAAGAACACCCAGTGTGAGAGGTAATATTACTGACTAAATGCCCTTTGACTCAAGTTAGTACAGTTCTTTCATGAACTATATACCTCATACTCATATTCATACCTTTAAAATTTCAAAGCATTTATGCTTGATTTTGTTATGAATATGAGATCTCCCTCAAGATTTGTTATTAAGTAGATATACAAATACTCTAGGAATCCCATCCCTCTGATCATCAATAGATTTGGAGAGGGGTTACCAGGACAGTAGAAAGGAAACATACGAAAGTGCAAGCTTAACTGTGATGACATGGGATCAAAGGTGAAGAGGGCAATAAAGAGACCGAAATGTAGAGAGAATCCTTTACAAGAGATTAGATTGAAAAACATACTGATTAAGGCAAACTTGGGTCAGAAAGTCAGTAAGACTAATATACTAATTAGGATGTGGACACATATAAAGGAATATATACTGAGCATCTACAGTGAGCGAATCAAAATCTACTACACAAATATATATTAACTCGTGTGTATTCCATGATTACCTTATAATATAAATACAGATGACCTTGGATTATGATAGTCCAATTTAGTAGTTTTCATTTTGTAGTATAAAAATGGTATATATCCAATAGCAAGCATATACTGAATCATAAACCTGATTTGCTTTTTGTAAATTATGGCTAGGTAGTAGTACAGTTTTTGTAGAATTTGGCTATGAAATCACATCACAGATTCCAGAATTCAGCCAGGTAGATATAAGTCTGCATATCAGGTAGGCAATTGTCATTTGTTATTGTATCAATTGATAGGCTTTGGTGTCCAAGAGGTCAGGTAAATTATATGAATATTTGACTAATAACTTCTTCAGCTTATTGTTTGTTTGTGGAGCTATGGCCCCATAGTAAGACAAGGAACATTTGCATTGTGACAACCTATTAATTGACAAAACTTGAACTGTGTTTAATATCTTCAAAAACACTATATTAATTAACACCTATGAAGCCATGCACTTGTCTAATTTGAGAGCATTAATAGCAAAGCCAGTTGAGATATTTCCCTGCTTGATAGTTACTTCAATAAATAAGCTTCATCCTAATAATAAAGACTGTTCTCCATGCCACAATGCAAAGTATAATAAAATTCATGACTGCTTCATCCATTACATGCAATAGGGATTACAGATAAATTACATACAAAAGTCAATTATTATGGTAATCAAGTTAGGGAATAGATCCCATGTTTTTCAAATGTAGCCATTTCATGCTGAACACATAAGGTGCACTATTTTATTGAATTTTTAACTATTATCCAATTTTTATTACAGTGTCACAGAGGAAAATCTTATATTCTACCAAGGGTTACATTGTTAATAGAGGAGTAGGTGGAAGCTTACTTAGTAAAAAGATGTATGTTTTTTAAGGTAGCATAGCTATTAAATGGAGGATACAAGCCTACAGAGGTGGAATATAATTCCAAGGTAAAGAGAAATAGAGATGGGATTCACAGAGCTTATCAAATAAGATTTGAACTTAGCGTTTTAATATTGAGAACAACAGTGAAAACATAAGCCCGGAGAAAAGTCTTAAATAAGAAAACAGAAAGAATACGGGAAGACATAGATTTGATTACATCAATCATACATCTTAGCTATCATATTCTTTCACTCTTTGGTATAGATATAAGAGACTCGGGATTGTGAAGCATTTTAAGAGAATTGCAGAGCTAAACAGGGAGGTCAGGAAAGAGGAAAATCATGGGTGGAGTAGTTTTTAGTTTTGAGGAGTATGAAACAAACAAGAGGTAATAGAATCATTTAAGACTTTATGGTCATCAAGCAGTGCGAATTTTTAAAGTAAATATAAATGGACTAGTCCATCAATGCGTCATTCAAGTGCACACCATTATGTGAATTTATTTGACTAGTAGTAGTTCCCTAAAGTTTCTCTCACTGGCTGTACTGTATGGTGAATACAGAGCTTTCAACATAATCCACTGGATAACATTCACGATGCAGATTTTCCAGGTTCTTGGCTTTTCTTTTTTTCAAAAGTATACAGTGCTGCTTAAATTTTTCTTTCATAGCTTTAAAATATGTTTGGGATTATTTCCAGGAACTTTGACCATGCAAATACCCTACTATTTCTTTTGCATAAGCAATTGACTTCTTCATGACTCTATAAACCCTTGGAGTCTATGTTTCTTTAAAAAAAATGAGTCCTAGTGAGGCAGTCGCATAGGCACTCCTTTTGTGCAGTGTGTTTAACACTTCCTTCATAGTGGAGAGTATTTTAAAGGTCTTTTCATTATTACACCTTTGCTTACAGTGATATGGTTATTTGATTGAAAATGGTCTCCACAGGATCATATGTTTAAATGTGTAATGTCCAGAGAGCAGTACTGTTGAGAAGTAGGATAAGGAAGGATGCCTTGCTATATAATGTGTACTACTGAGGGTAGCCTTCAAAGTATTAAGGCTCACCCAAAGTTCAGCTCCTCTCTCTCTCTCTCTCTCTCTCTCTCTCTCTCTCCCCCTCTCTCCTCTCCTCTCCTCTCCTCTCCTTTCCTCTCCCTCTCTCCCTCCCTCCCTTGTTTCAGTATGAGAAACCAAAACTCTTAAGTGCTGCTTAAGAATCATGCCTATCTTTTTCTCACCATAATGATCCCAGACTGGCTTTCTAAAATCCTAAGCAAGGTCCCAGATAAATGCTTCAGGTTACCTTGGCACACTGTCTCTTCCTAGCAATAAAAGAGTAACTAAGACAGAAGTTGGTACCAGGAATGGGGTTTTGCTATGAATGGCCTGACCAACATGTTATTGGTTAGAGGAACATGGAAGACTTTGGAGTAGCAAAGAAGTTGAAAGTTTTAGCAGGGTTTACTTGTCCGCAGAACAGAAAACTGTAGTGCTGTGAGCAATGTGAATTATGGGAGACCAATAACAGAGGTTTCTGAGAGGAAGAATGTCAGCAGCTGGCCTGGAAACCATTCTTGCAATATTTTGGCAAAAAAAAAAAATGTGGCTGTGTTTTAAATTTGTTCTAAGAATCTGACTGAAGCTAAATTGAAGAAATTTTAGATTAATGTCTTTGGAAGAGGAAATTTCATGAGAGCCTAGAAATGACACTGCTGACTGGTTATTAGTCTTCATTCTTACACATATCTAGAATGAAAAGGAGCAAGTAGAGCACATAGAAATATAAAATGTACAGGTTTCAGAAGAAAATGAGCCACAGGAATTATCATGTTGGAGCCAAGTCTTGTGCTCTTCTCCAGCTGTGAACACTGTGGGCTGAGTAAGGAATTAGCCTCGCCTGGTAGGACTACTCACGCATGGCTATGTTGAAGTAAGCAAATACTTTCTAGTCATATTTAAAATATATGTCACAAGATGTTACTCCTGCCTGGTATTGTTAATCTGGCCAAACTTTCATCTGTCTAGGGCAGAGGTCCTAGAGCAGTGGTTCTCAACATTCCTAAATGCTGTGATCATTTTAATGCAGTTTGTTGAGTTGTGGTGACCCCCCAGACATAAAATTATTTTCGTTGTTACTTCATAACTGTAGTTTTGCCACTGTTAATCATCTGTGTTTTCTAATGTTTGTAGGCAACCTATATGAAAGGATCATTTGACCACCAAAGTGAATTTGACCCATAAGATGAGAAGCACTGCTCTAGAGCAAGACCTAACAGAATTGTTCTGTTCGAGGAACACAATGTAGATCTATGCCCTGAGTTCTTATTTATTGAATATCTTTGCCATTCTTATTTTAAAATTATTTTTTTAATTTACATACCAACCATTGGACTCCCACAGTACCTCCTGTCTCAGTTCTTCACCCCACTACTTCTCCATCTTGCCTCCAAGAAGTACTTTCCCCCACTAGACATCCCCCTTCCCTTAGGCCTCAAGTCTTTTGAGGATTAGGTACATCTTCTCTCACTGAGGCCAGACCGGGCAGTCCTCTGCTATATATGTGCTGGGGCCCTTGGACCAGCCAGTATATGCTGCCTGGTTGGTGGCTTAGTATCTGTCAGATCCCTGGGGTCCAGATTAGTTGAGAATGTTGGTCTCCCTATGTGGTTGCTCTCCTTTTTCAGCTTCTTCAATTCTTTCCCTAATTTGACAACAGGGGTCACAGACTTCAGATTAATAGTTTGGTATAACTGTTTCTGTCTCAGTCAAGTGCTGGTAGGGCTTCTGCAAGGACATGCATGATATGTTCCTGTTTGTAAGCAAATCATAGCATCAGTAATATTGCTAGGACTTGGTGTCTCCCCAATGAGATGGTCATTTATGTTGTTTGTCCCTGTCATTCTTTTAGACAGGAACAATTCTGGGTCAGAAATATTGACTGTGGGTTAGTAACCCTGTTCCTCCACCTGAGGCTCTATCTATCTACTGGAGGTGAACACTTACAGTTCCCTTCCCCAACTTTTGGGAATTTCATCTAAGGTTACCCCCATTGAGTCCTTACAGTCTCTTACTTCCTGGGTCTCTGGCACTTTCTTGAGGGTACCCCTACCTCCCATCCTCCTGAGGCTTCATATTTCCATTCATTCCCCTGGTTCTCTGGATTTCTTTCCTGACCCCTATCCAATACCTTATGTTGTTCCCCTTTTACCTTCCCCCTTACTTCTCCCCCAAGTCTCTCCCTCCCTCTGCCTCCGATGATTTTTTATTCCCCCTTCATATTGGGATTGAAGAATCATTGGGCCTTTGTGGTTGTTATACTTCTTAAGGTCTGTGGGTTGTATCCTTGGTATCTTTGGTAGTCTGTACTTTTTGTCTAATATCCACTAACCAGTGAGTACGTACCATTCATGTCTATTTAGATATGGATTACCTCACTCAGCATGATATTTTCTAGTTCCATTTGCCTGCAAACTTCATGATGTCCTTGTTTATAGTAGCTGAATAATATTCCATTGTGTAAATGAACCACATTTTCTCTATCCATTCCTCAGTTGTGGGATATCTGGATTGTTTTGAGTCTTTGGTTATTACTAATAAGGCTGGGATGTACATAGTGGGTACATGTCCTGTGCTATGGTGGGACATGTTTTAGGTACATGCCTAAGAGTGGTATTGCTGGGTATTCAGGTTGAACTATTTCCAATTTTCTGACGAACTGCCAATTGATTTCCAGAGTGGTTGTACCAGATTGCAATCTCACCAGCAATGGATATTTTGTTTGGAGTTCTGTGTCTGATGGCTCCTTTTCTAAACAATTCCACCTAGCTTCTTCTGAGTAGTTCTATGTTATTCCCACACATAAGTCTATCACAAGCTGTCATTGAAGACCAAAACCCATATACTATTTTTTCTCTTTATAATTTAATATAGCAAACATGTTTTAGGAAACACATCTCACAGGGATTTAGAAACAATTCAGAAATCATGTAAAAGTCATTTTTATGAACTTTGAGCAACATAGAAGCAGGAATTGAGAGCTTTCTATGGAGCTTTGACACTGCAGAACCTCTTCTTAAGCCACAATTTGGATTTCAGACAGAGATATTTTTATCTTATTATAAACAATAATATCATCTCACCATTGGCTACTTCTTTTCACATTCAATGACAAGGAGTGGTGAAGAATTAAGATAACATTTTGAATTTTAACTAAAATTTAACCAATAATATTTAAATGGTATCGTGTTGGATAACAATTCTTATCCTAAAAATATATCCTTTTTCTTGGCCAATTAGTAAATTTATATTAAATATATAGTGGAAAGTAATTCTTAATGTTATTTCATTATTGTCCTAATGATTATATACAATTAACATGTGAAAGTCTGTTTCATTTTCATAATACAGAGAAATCATATGATATCTTATTGTAAAATGTATTAGTTAATTCTATGCTGTCTTTTGCACCAAATGAGTGCATTTCAATGTACCATTTCAGTTTAAGGCTATTGTAATTATTTATGCATGAGCAATTAGCATATATAATGTCTGAAATTTTCACAAATACAAATGAAGAGTTTTACTAGATATTACAGATAAGAGACACAAGTAACTTAACAGAATCCAGACATAATTCCATTATATACTGAAACTTAAGTTAGAATAATTACATATTGAATTTAAGTTATAATTAGGACAAGAGAAATTATATGCTGCATTGTTAAAGATTAAGGGGAGATGTGGTTTTGTGAAATGTTTCTATCTAAACAATGTTCAAGGACTTGGAGAGGTTGCTCAGCGATTATGATACTTACAAATCTTGAAGAGGACATGGGTTCAGTTTCCAGTACCCATGTGTCAGCTCAGAGCTGTCTATACCACCCAGCTCCAGAGATCTGAATCATGCTTCTCCCCTCCACGGCTACCAGGCTTTTGCTTGTTGCTTATACATATATGTAGGCAAACCAGTTATATACTTGTAGTAAAATAAATGAATAAACAGATAAAAAAGATTCAAAAGAGATAGCAAGACTGCTTAAACATGAGCTTAAAAAGGACAACATTATCGCTGGAATATGCACATATTTACAGATATATGGATACAAAGATAAAAGAAGAACAACACTGCTTATGCCATAGTGGACTGAGCAAACAATACTCTGCCTCAAACCATACACAAAGAGTTACAGGAGAGGAATTTTCAGAGCAGAATAACTAATCTTCCCCAAGGAAAACATGCCAATTGGTTGTCCAGTACCAAATGGTCAACCTTGAAAACAGTATATATATATGTATACACACACACACACACACACACACACATATATATATATATATATATAACATACAAGTTACATCACATCAACTGATCAGATAGTATTTATATGTTTAGAAAAACACATGTTTACATATACATATATGTATGTAACAAGGACTAATGAAAAAAGGGACCATGAGTTTCAAAACAAATCAAAACAAACAAATAAACAAAACCTCCACATAGCTATATTAGGGAGGCTTTGAAGGATGGAAGGGGAAGGAGAAATTATTTAAATTACTTTCCTAAAAGAGTAAAAGGAATATTTTTAAAGGAGTTGAAATAAAGAAATTGACATGAGATTATCTAATTTAGATATGATTTAAAGGAAATTTAAATTCTTTTTTGGATATTTGGTGATTTACATATTTTTATGCAAAGAGAGGAAAATATCATATTCAAATTTGAGCTAGATATATAATTTCATCATTTAAGTTTGTGTCTGTATTTTCAAATAAATATATGAAGTTGATTGTGCCAAATATTCACAGCATCTCGTCTTTATAGTTAGGAAATTGAGCAATAAAGTTAATTTAAAGAAACAGTTGAAGAGTCAAAAAGATAGTGGAGTGCCAGGAGCCAAGGAGCAAAGGATTTGGGTAAGACAAGATGGTCTAAAATAGATCCACGTTAACATGCAGGAGGTGACCCCTACCTGTCTCGATCTTTACAAAATTAATTTTGACCTGCCAATCACCATTGCATGCATTTCTCTAGGATCCTTCTTGTTTTCATTTTGTAAACAAAAGGTCATTTAATTCAGGGTATACCATTTCCTTTGTTTTTTTAAAAAAGTATTTCATGCAAACACAAATCATATATAAGATCTATCATCTTCCATTGCTCTCTGACATAAGATCACTAGTGATAAACCCTCTGTAACACACTCCTAGTATGTACAAACCTATGCAGCAGTATTAAGACAAGAAATATCATAAAGATGAGAGAGAAAAGAAATGAAAGACTGGTAAAATAATAATCTGAAGTTTTCCTATTTTTCTACCACTAGAAGCTATTTTATCTATTATCTTAAGAATAAAAGTATGTTATCAAAATTTTCAGACTTTAGTATTGCATGCACATAACCAGCAGGTTTTATATGGCAAAGAATATGACTAAATATGAATAAATATTTTAAGAATTGGGTCAATATCTCAAAAATCAAATTAAAATGTTATTTTCATCATTGGAATAATTTCTCATATTCAACATTTGGGAACATAGAACCCCAGTTGCACTATGAATCTTAATTGTCAGGAGTAAAGTCCCTATTTTAATTTTATCTATGTCAATTATTAATGACATGATATAATACTGTGATTTCTCACCCTTGCCTCATTCTCTTTGAATAGAGATGTGAATAACATACAAGCTGGAGCTTAAACTTCATTCCAAAAATTTTTAAGTTCTTCCCAAATAACAACACTACGGTACTATAGAATTATTGGTTACTGGACAGTGAGCCAGATGGTTATGCTCGTGTCATCAATCTCATAGTTAGTGTCAATTATTATCAGCAAAATGCATTCTACAAGGTTGATCTCCATAAACTTCAGTCATAAACTACATATTTATCTCAAAGGCAATGGTAAAAGAGAAATAGTTATTAACTTTTGAATGTGGCAGTGGTCTTGACTGAACGATTATGTGGAATGAAATATATTCATCTAACAAATCTTTATTAAAATGCAGGTGCTAGGAGGCTGTCATTACGAAATACTACAGATACGTCTTAAAAAGTATAAAACAGTGTTCATTTGGGTTTGCGATGTTCAAAGTTGAATTTACGTCAACTGACTGTCTTGTTGGGGGGAATCTGTGGTCAGTACATTCTGATGCAAGTGCATGTTGGAGGATGATGTTCATTCCAGGAGGACTGAGAGTCAGTGAGAAGGAGGAACAATCTGGAGTGGTTGCAGCCCCTTCAAGGGCATATGCTTATCCTGCTCCGGAAAGTCTTAATAGTTCTTATTTTAATAGGTTCTTCCATTTACAAGTTCAACAACCGGCTCCTGACCAGTCTGTATCAGATGGTTTTTTAGGAGAAACCTATCCAAATGATTGTCAGGATACTCTGAAATATGAGATATTTTCATCTTTGAGAATAATTATGGGGAGAAAGTAATAACCAAAATCTGTTTCCTTAGGAACTTTGATGTACAGAAAATCTTTCTCAGCGGCACACATTTAAAGACTAAAGTGGTCTGATGACTGTGCCTGTTTCTGTATGCATTTGAGTGTGTATATGGTGTGTGTATGTAAGTATGCGTGTGTGCATGTATGTGTGTGTGAGTGAAGATGAATTCATGCCACGACACATACATGGAGAGTGGAAGATGTATCACCTTCCACCATACATGAGACAGGGTATTTCTTCTGGTTCCATTCTGTGTATGTCAGGCTTCTTGTCCCATGGGCATCTGGAGGTTATCCAGTCTCTACCTCCCATCTCACTGTAAGCACATCTGGGATTACAGATATGTAGTACTATACCTGGCTCCATGTAGAATTTAAATTAAGGGTTCTCATGCTTTCATGGCAAGCACTTTACTTGCTGTATCATTTCTCCAGTCTCCAAGATTGCTCTTCTATGCAGAAGAGGTACAAATAATGCCTCTATCTCTCTACTTATTTGAACTCTGCAACTAAGGGCTATACTACTACAGCATACAGGCAAAATAAAAAAAAAAAGAGACACTGTTTAAAATTCCTTTTTTAGTCTATTGAAAATTCATTCTATTTCTGTGTTTATCATTTATGTTAATAGATGATATATACAGTACGTACACACACACACACATATATATATATACACATATACATATATACACAAATATATATGTGTATGCGTATATATATTTTATTCTTTCCTAAAACTAGTCAAATAAGTTGTGGGCTAAGAACTCACAGAAGAAATTTGCCTAATGATACTTTCTGAATTGTCCAAGGTTTTTAGTAGAGAATGTCACCTAAGTATACCCAGCTTCAGAGCTACCAACTCAGAATCTTCTGGGCAGTAAAACTGAAAACGGTTCTCAAAAAATTCTATAATACTTTAATGAAATTATTTAAAGATAATAATAATTATTTAATTATTTACATAATTATTTTATGTAAGTATTTTTCCAATTATATTTTAAATGTCATTAAATTTTATCAATGCTTTCTTGATTTATTATATGCATATATTAATGTATATGTTTCACATTGATTAAATAATATAAAAGGGCCTACAGTCATAAATATATATTACTCTTCATTTTGTTCCAATAAAAGCATAATTAAGAATTTTCAGTTTCTCAATATATTAATATTACTGTTACAATAAAACAAATATTTGCTTAAAGTAATTCAATGATGTTGGATCAATAAATAGGTATGACTCAGTTGATCTTGCATGATTTTATTTCAGCTTTCAGTTTGAACTTTTTATATGCAACTTCTTTCTCAGTGAACTTATAAAAGAAATTGGGAACTGTCAAACTTAAACATGGTTGATTTCTATAAGTATGAAAGATAATTGAGTTTTAGTTATCAAGTCCTTCACATACATATGTGTATACCATTACTTTATAGAATGATCGATAAGACTACTTGTTGGAAAGCCCAACACAGTCAGAAAATGTTTGAAGATACTGACTAGTAGTTTCAGCATTGTGAGTCTTCTAACTCACTGCTTTGTTTGTTTGTTTGTTTGTTTGCCAGAATTATTTCTTAAGTACAACAATGTTGTTCATTTGTCAGAGTTGAAACCCAGAGTCATCTTGCCAACCTGGAAGAATTATGCGTCTACTGATAAAGACAATAGCAGACCAATACTTAATGATTGCTATCACCCTACAATGCCTTCTTGAGCTGCTAGTTATGGTGATGATCTAAATGTCTGTCAGTGAGAATTGTCTGCATTCATTACCAGAATCGAGCCTAATTTGAGGTCCATTTTAATGAACAAACATTTAATCATAATTCTACCTGCAAGCTCTAATTTCTAATTATCATACAAAAATTTTTAAAAAGAACCAGAATTCTTATTTTCCAGTCATACTAGCTGTCAGTCCTTTAGCTAAGCTGCTATATGTAACTTAGTATTTCCTAAGCTAGTATATTAGTAAATCCTTATAAAATAAATTGTATTGCTTCAAGTTTCTCATGCACCCCTCAACTGTTCTTAGTATAAAATAAACATGAAAGGTTGCCTTCAACAAAATATATATATCGCAAACTTGCTACCAGGGCTTGAGGATTATTGCTGAAAAGAGTCCAGTATGAGTTTAAGAGGCTTGGGTAGTAATGATTTCAAAGAAACATTATCTTTTGGATAAAACAGAGAAGCTACATTTATGAACTCACAATAGATGTGACAGCATGTACAAGACGTGTGCTAAACCATGCCAGGTGAAAATGCAACAAGGAGAGAGGATTCTGGTGGAAAATCTCACCACTAAGCCAAAACACTTGCAGTTCTTAGCTGCTTGAATATAGAGTGAGAGTTTTCTCTAGGAATATAGTCCCATATAAGATGACCTCTCTCCAGTGACAGACCATAGATACAAGAATATATTGGGAGCACAAATTGGGCTTGAAGGATTTTTTTTAATATACACAATGTCGGGTGAGTAGAAAAGAATGTGATCTCTGGATGAGTAGGGAAATGGTGTGAATACGACTGAAACACATTGTATGAAACTCCCAAAGAAATTCATTTTAATTAAATTCACTAAGATAATATATACCCAAGGTTAAAGAAATGATATTCAAAGCAACATAGTTTATATAAATAACTTTCAAACATTGTAACTAATCAGAGATTCATGGTTTACATTCTCTGCAATTATGATTAGCTTCCTTTGATACAAAAACCATAGTTCTCATATTTAAGAAAATAAGAGATGATTTCTTTTGCCATTTTAAGTGACCATAGTCCAGGAACACACATTTAATATACTATAATTTCTATGTTCCAATGTATAAGCAGTTTTAGGAGGTTTTATAGTTTCACAAAACAAAGAAAGTCATAAGTGACAGGAAATTTGAAAATAAATCATGGATACCCCTAAAAGGCAGTTATAGCAATGTGGCAAAAGATTTTCAATAGGCATGAGATGCTATCAGATGACATTCTTAGCTCTGGGATAGGTGGAAGTTAGTGGACTGCTGGACTAATGGATTCCAAAGGTTTCTATTAAATACATCATATTGGTACCACTACAGAGTAGGCCATGGTTCTGGATGGCTAGCACTGGCCCTAGACTAGGTACCTATCCTCTGGACCTGAAATATTATAATCTCTCTACCATACTGAAGCTCTCATCAGTCAATCAGGCTCTGCAGATAACTTCTTTTCAGCAGTTTTCATTCACACTCCCTATGACACAAATGATCAACAAAATAATTTCTATAATGCTACATAATTATTATGCAAGTAAACTTTCTTTCTGTAAATGTCAAAATGAAACTGTTTACAAGACACACAAATGTGTCTGGAAACATATAATTAAAACTAAATACCATATTTAATGATACAATGGACAAAATGTCCAGTTTATAAAGTGATGGTAAAATTATTAATTTTGAACTAACATGTATCAATAGTTTCAACATTATTCTTTTGACATTATAAATATTCCAGTATATGTCAGGTATATTTATAGGCCCTTATGAATATTATAATTAATATTAGGCTTACCATGTGAGGCTATAGATGTAAGACAGGAACATTTGGTATCTAAATCATAAGGCTTATTTCAAATAAACAATCAAATCATTTACATTTTAGACATGCATTAAAGGATTTAACCACATGTTATTTACCATCAGGACCTCCATAACCCTCACATAAGACACGGAAAAAAATCTCTAATTGGTTATTTGAATTTGTGCCTTTGATATTTTCCAACCCACTTACCTAGAACACATTAAGATTCCTTAGAAATTTCACTATGTCCCAGATCCTTAAACAAATCCCTTCCTAATCCCAGAAGATTTAATTGCTTCTACTTCAGATGACTGGGACTTACATTATGACTCTGTTTCTAAGTTTTCTTTCTATGTTGTTTTGTATACACAATATTTTTTTAAACTTTTGTTTTCTGTGGAGGTGTTTTCAGTAACTTTAATTAGTTTTTACCCTCTCCACAAGATTTTGTGACTAAACATACTTATTTATTTAAAAAATATAATAGAGCTCTCTAGCATCTCTGTCCATAATAACTTTTATCAACAAATTTCCAAGGATAACATCAGGCAAGAATATGATAGTGCATGTTGATTATATGTACGTTTAGAATTTGATCTATCCACACTGTTTTCTAAGATAATTTTTATTGATAAGTTATATGTAGTAGAATATTTACATTTTTCCAATATAAATGATTTATGTTTCCTAATCACTTATTCATTTTGTAAACATAAGTGAATTCTCCACTCTATACCAGGAACTTGTTAATCATCATGCTTACAAAAGATAGAATTTTCCTTTTATGAATAGTATTGAGCAGTAGATACATAAACATAAAGATGATGTTATATGGGTGAAAGATTATAAAACTATTGGAGAAACAGAAGTCTCCTGAGCTGGATAAGAATGCATGAAAGAAAGAGCAAGAAAGGTTTCCAAGAATGTACTAACTGTTATTGTCCTTGTTCATGTTGTATTTCAGTTTGCAACATAAGTGACTACAGTGGATTTTTGGAGATAGCAGTAGCTTCAGATGCATAGTCTTTAATATGTCTATCATGTTGAAGTGAACCTCTCAGTATCGCACACTTTGAAGGAGATTTCTAAGCAATCACTGGCATAAGAAACATCAGAGAAAGCACAGTTTTGGCTTATGCCGGTGATCCAGAAATTGGGAGTATGTTACAATTGTGGTAAAAATAGTCCTTTATGTAAATTTAAGAGTCTATTCATTTTCGAAAACTTAGATGGTTACATCATGGCAGAAAGTTAAAGATCATTGTCTATAACTCTGAGAAGAAATGTAAACAAAAATTTAAAAAACACCTTATGAATGTCAGTAGAAACCTCTATATGGATCATATGGCATTGAAAAAGATATACTAGTTAATACTAAAGGCTAATATTTTAAAATATTGAAGTTATGCTATGAAAAATTATCAGGGATTTGGAATGGACAGTTGAATAAGATAAAAATTAGGAGGCAAAATACAATGTAAATATTTCTAACACAGATATAATAATGAGAAAGATATGAAAACATGTTTATAATCTACTTGCAGGAGAATCTGGCTTTGTCATTTAAAAAATACCAGTGCTTTGATAAAAAGAATGTACAAAACTGCTTGAATTGTGCTGATATGTAAATTGAAAAAGAATTGGATAAACCTTATGTGATTTACCATTTTAGGGCTGTTGTTTATGATGAAGGGAGTGTTGTATAAACTGGAGAACTATTATACTGTCAGTTGAGTGTATTAGAAATGTTATCAGTACAATGTGATACATTTTTAGTTGAGTAATTTCACCTGATATAAGTAAGTTCTTGACAAATTGGTTTATATGAGACTACTGAGCAGAGGGTAATGATTAGACGTTAAGTTAGATGGAGGAGACAATCCTGGGAAGACCAAGTCTATTTTATGTTGTGTGGGGTTGTGGCTGAGAAAGACAAGAAGGAAAATTCTGGATAAAATTTAAGAATGGAAAAAATGATGTAAGAATGATTACATATATGGAAACTAGTGTAACACAGAACATTAGTATTTATTAAAGAATGGAGAAATAGTGAATTTACTTACTGATGTTTTGTTCATTGTAGCAGGATATCAGGTATTGGGATATAAAGCAAGAAGACTTAAATCTCAAAGACTCATATTGCTACACAAAGAACACAAGTATTTTGTTGTATTAACAGCAAAAGCTTGAAGCTACAATGAGTTGAGTAATGCTTAAAAATACTGATTTAGTTAAGACATAAAATAATATGAAGAGGTTTATATGACTGGTAGTACAGTTTTAAGATCAAGGTAACTGTATGCTTTTGGAATAAGGAAACGGAAGCCATAGAATTTCATCTGTAAAGTTTTTGCAGGTTATATAAAACTGAAGCACATGTTATCTGTTTTTAACCTCCCTAATGTCCACGGCTCTATTATCTCAGAGCAAAAAGAATTTGACACCTCCTACATTATCCCTTGATGTTGTAAAGTTTTCATTGTGATGATTGGGCTTTATCTTTTTTCATGCTTTCTTCTATTATTTTATCTTTAAACTATGAGAGTAAAAGAGAATTGATTAAGATAGTAGTCATCCTTTACCACCACCTAAATATCCTTTCTCAGAAGAGAAATGATACAGAAGTTCATATCATTATACTGTGTGTTTACATATGTTTCCTTACTCTTATAAAATTATAAAATATAAGTACAATTAGATACTATTTTATGAATTCATCATAACTACACTAGGATATCACAATTCTGGAGTAAAATAATACACAGGTGAGGCATTTATATGTGCTTTTGTTGTGTTGCAGCGAGACTCTTCTCTTCTGAAGCATATGGGTTGAAATGTTTGATGTTAGTATATATGTTACTCATAACGAGAGTACTAACACTGGGTTAAAAGGTGAGATAATTGTAATAAATGCACTTGCTACATTATCAACCTTCAACTTGTGTTCATTTGAAAATACATAAAACAGTATCTTATGCATCTGAAAATCTGTTTAAGGTTGTCATTTTAATTTACCAGTGAGTGCATCTACATTAATTAAAATGCACAAGATTTTAAATAGAGATTAAAATATGAACGAGATCAAGCTATTTACAATCTAATTAGCTCAAAATTGGATGAGTAATACAAATGCATAATTAATCTAGTCTGGTGATGACAAACTTGAAAGAGGGGATATGAAATCAGTAATGGAAAAATAAAGTATTTCAAAAACGGCAAAAAGTACCATGTGATCAATGACAAAATAGCATGAATTTTATCTGGCATAATCCTATTTTAAAAATACCACAAATTAGAACTAAATGTAGCGTAAACACTAAAGTATTTCCAACATCAATGTTCAAAAGCTATTCAAGTACACTGTTTTCTATATTGCCTTTAACCCTAAGATCTCAGCATTAAAATTTGTTCTTTCTTTTAAAATATTGTTTATATTTATGTGTATATGTGTATATCTTTGCGAATGGATGTGCACATAAGCTAGGTGCCTATGGAGTATAGAAGGAGGCACTGGAACCCTGCAGCTTGAGTTACAGATGTCTTTGAGCTACCTGATGCTAGTCTAAAGAAGGGAAAAATTGTATGCAGTCTGAACTGCGACCTATTCTAGTGCTTCATTTTTCTTTAACAATTCTGTAATGCAGTTTTGAAAGTCATTTCATTTACAATATTAATTTTTCTAATAACTAATTAACAAAATATATAGGTAACAACTTGAAAAAACCCTAATAACCAAAATAAAATGTTTTCAATACATTTTACCTAATAGGGTGTACAAATGACTATCAAATACTTGAGAAGTTGACCATGATTAATAATCCTTAGAAAAATGTGATGAAATTACAAGCATAGCTTCTTACTCATCATGATAATTAAATTAAAAACAGAAAGAAAACACAGAAATGGAAACCAGGAACAAGTGTTAATGATAACAAAGAAAACTGGAATCTATGTGCATCACTGATGAGAAGTTAAATGGAACAGATGCCCTGGAAAACACATCAAAGTACCTAAAGAACAAACAAGCAAGTAAGTATGGAATTATCAAGTGATTCAGGAATCAATCTCAACCTCCCTCCTTAACTCCCTAACTCTTCCTCCATCCCCTATCCCCCCTTCTCCTTCTTCTCCTTCTTCTTCTTCTTCTTCTTCTTCTTCTTCTTCTTCTTCTTCTTTCTCTCTCTCTCTCTCTCTCTCTCTCTCTCTCTCTCTCTCTCTCTC
>NW_021604564.1:31055007-31091261 GCF_004785775.1 Grammomys surdaster | reverse complement strand
TCTCTCTCTCTCTCTCTCTCTCTCTCTCTCTCTCTCTCTCTCTCTCAGAATAATTAAGAGATAGTAAATTTATTCCTAAAAGATAAGGAGTAGTTAACATACCAGAAGACTGTCAATGAATAAGTAGGTCAACAAATCCTTACACATATAGACTGTGATGTTTATCAGTACAAATATAGGAAGATGTGGAATACTGATACCGGTTTGCAATAGAGTGAGTATTATAGAGCTCACTATAGTGAAGGAAAAAAACAGACAGAACAATGACACAGTTCATAAACTTTCCATGACCATTTTAGAAGAGATACACAGACAAATATACTAATACAAGTGTTATGCAAATCTATGGTTGCCCTGGGTGTTGCTGGGCACTGAAATAGGCATTGTAATGCCTGGAGCGATGTTTGCAGTGCTTGAAGCAGTCCACACCTGGAGCACATTTGTTACATGTTACTGCAAAAACACATCTGACAAAAGCAGTTTAGAGAAGGGCAAGTTTATTTGGCTCATAGTTTGACTGTATAGACCATCATTAAGGAAGGGGATAGCAGCAGAACCTTGACGAAGCCTCTTGTTGTGTCTATAGTTAGGAAGCAGAGAGAGATGAATGTCACTGTTCGACTTGCTTTCTCTGTTTTATAAAGTCTAGAACTCCATCCCATGGAATGATGCTACCCACATTTATGGAAAGGATTCCCACATTAACTAACCTGTTTAAGATAACATTTTCCAGGCATACCCAGGGGATTGTAACCCAGGACATTCTAGATTGTAACAAGTTGACTATTATACTGTACTCCTGGGTTGGGCTGTTAATGCAGAAGCATTGTGACTGTGTCAAAAATCATAGATCACTTTAATATAAAATGTTTTAATAATTGGTATTTTGAATATGGATATAACATAAATAAAAAATTGAATACATGCAAATTTAATTCATACAAAATTTATATATATACACACACACACACATATGTGGAATATTAAAAATTCTAAAAATATTTGGAAAATTCATTTCATGAGAGGAAGAAAACACATGTTTGGAAAATATGTTGAAGAATAAGTCAGTGAGATTCATTACAAAAGAAAAATAGAGATGTTAATATAGCTGATATATTTCAGGCAAAATACATCAATGGATTGGAACACTGATTGTATGAAGCAGATAAAAAAGCAGGTCAAGCAGATTGTACGTGCAGGTCAAGGCTATCTCTTACTATTTTTAATGTGTATGTTCTTTGGATAGATACTGGCAAACACCTTATTTTTATATTTTCATTTTTATTGGTTATTTTACTTATTGACATTTCAAATGTTATCACCTTTCCCAGTTTCCCCTCCACAAACTCCCTATCCACATCTGTATTGTTCAGGTTCTGGCAGAGACTCTCAAGAGATAACTCTACTAAGCTCCTGCCAGCAAGTGCTTCTTGGTATCAGCAATAGTTTCTGAGTTTGGTGTCTGTAGATGGGATGAATTCCTAGGTGGGGCAGTCTCCGGATGGCCTTTCCTTCAGTCTCTACTGAAAAAGTGGAGTAAATACCTTCTGTCAATATTTTTAACATTAAAAAGTGTTCGTTCTTATTTCTTAATCATGAGCTGCTTTGAAATATTAATTCTGTAAACACTGTCTCATTTAAGTTGAGTGTATCTCAATATGAATTTCTTTTTAGAGATACCTGCCTACACCTTCAGTATGCATGCATCCCAGGAGGTCCACAGTAACCAAAGACACAGGTGATAATCTTTCCCAAATACCCATGACAGCTGGGACAACCACAGGGCCCAGCTGACCTGGGACTCTTCTTCTCAACACCTTGAATCCAAGAGCTATGCATTTCTACCATTTAAGGAAACCTACTTCCTTCCAGGGCCAGATCAGAGGTCAGATTCCACATCTACAGCCTGCTTACCTCCCAGGAGGCCTGAAGGCTGGCAGAAAGTTTAACAAGCAAATTGTTCCAAGAAAGAAACTGGTATTGCCATTCTAATATTGAATAAAATAGACTTTCAACCAAAAGTTATTAAACTAGATGGGGAAAACCACTTTATATTTATCAATGGAAAATTGTACCAAGAGGAAATCATCTGTGCTTCAAATTCAAGGGTACCCACATCTTTAAAGAAAACATTAGTAAACTCAAAATGCACATTGAACCTCACACAATAATAGTGGGAGACTTCAACATCTTATTCTCACCAATTGTCAAGTCATTGAAACAGAAATTCAACAGAGACACATAGAAGTTATGATCAAAATAGATTTAACAAATATCTACAGAACTTTTTATCCCCAAACAATAGAATATACCTTCTTCTGAGCACCTCATGAAACCTCCAAAATTTATCATATAATTGGACATAAAACAAGCCTTAACAGATACAACAAATAATTCCATGCATTCTACATGATCACCAAGGACTTCAATAATAACACAAACAACAGAAAGCCCAAATATTCATGGAAACAAAACAACTATCTGATCAACAGTAACTTGGTCAGGGAAGAAATAAAGGAAGAAACCAAGGACTTTATAGAACTTAATGAAAACGAAAACAGAACATACCTAAATTTATGAAACAAAATGAAAGCAGTGTTAAGAGGAAAATCCATAGCTCCAAGTGCTTCATAAAGAAAATAGAGAGATCCCATACAAGCAATATAACAGCACAACTGAAAGCTAGAGAACAGAAAGAAGCAAACACACCCAAGAGGAGAAGATGACAAAAAACAGTCAAACTCAGGGCAGATATCTACCAAATAGAAACAAAGAGAATGATACAAAGAATCAACAAAACCAAGAGCTCATTCTTTGAGAAAATCAACAAGGTAGCCAAACTAAACATAGGGCAAAGAGACAGTATCCAACTTAACAAAATCAGAAATGAAAAGGGTGATGTAACAGAAACAGGAAATTCAAAAAATCATTAGAACCTACTCTAAAACCTTATGCTCTACAAAGGGCAAGGGAAAAGGGGAACAGGATCAGGTATTGGCGCAAGAGGGCGCAGGGTGGGGAGGGGGGACACAGAAGAGAAGCCTTGAGGGCTAAGAGAATGAATGGAGATAAACAGCCTGGGTGAGTAGGAGCGGGAACACCCGCTAGATATGGGGATGACCTCAGCAAAAATGTTCAACACTGGGGAGATGGTACTTGCAGAGTCCACCCCCAGAGGAAAGACAAGGCCTTAGGCAGAGGGACAGGATTACTAACCCACAGTCAAAATTTCTGACCCAGAACTGTTCCTGTCTGAAGGAACTCCAGGGACAAACATGGAGAAAAGACTGAAGGAAAGGAGGTCCAATGATTGGCCCAACTTGGGATCCATCTTATGGGAGGGCACCAAGTTCTGACACTATTACTGATGCTATGATATGCTAACAGATTGGAGCCTGGCATGGCTGTCCTCTGAGAGACTCTATCAGCAGTTGTCTGAGACTGAAGCAGAAATTTACATTCAACCATTGAACTGAAGTCATGGACCTATGGTTGAATTGGGACAAGGATTGAAAAATCTGCAAGGAGAGAGCAACCACATAGGAAGACCAGAAGTCTCACCTTACCCTGAACCCAGGGAGCTCTCACAGACTGGGGCACCAACCAAGAGCATATACAGGCCATCTCTAGGCCCCTGGCATAAGGATAGCAGAGCTCTGCCTGGTCAGGCCTTCATGGAAAAAAATGTGCCAAACTCTTAAGATACTTGTGGACCCTGGGAAGGTGAGGACTGTTGGGGCTGGGAGCACCCTCTTGGAGGCAGAGGTAGGAGGAATATTGGGATGAGGAACTGTGGGAGAGGACACCAAGGCTGGAGGGCAACAACTGGAATGTAATTTATAAAAAGAATTTCTTTCTATGCCAATTCTGTAGATGTATATTGTTTACTCAGTATGCCACTAATGTTTTTCCTTTTAGAAGTAACATGAATATATAATAAACTAAAACAGGAAATCTGTAGAAGCTCTATTTGCTAGAAGATATTAATGAGCTAGACTTGTGAGTGCCATGTACATCAAAGCAGGAACTGAGTTCCAAAATCAAAGTCCCGTGTGAATCAGCAGGTGAAGTGCCGAGGCTCATCACTTCTCTTCTAAATCACGCAAAATCTGGGCACGCCATGCAAGGCAGCTGTCCGCAACGCAGCACTGAATTTTCATTGTAGCATCTGTTTCCGTCTTATGTGCTTTGTACGATGGTGAGAGTGTGGCACCATTTTAGAGGCAAATATCTCTATTGTACCTTCTTACCTCTGATATAGAAAGGTTAAAATAAGCAAATAAGTAAATAAATAAGTACCCGTGTGTTCTTGCATTATGGCTGCAGTATTGTTTACGTTTCACATTCTTAGCTGAAATACCATGTTCCTGACCAGAATTTCTACAAAACAATTCGTTGCCTCATTGTTTCCCTCACCCTTTTTTCTCCTTTCATAATTCCTATTCAAGTTGGAAAAAAGCTACAATAAGTAGCAACAATTTGTCTCCTGCAGCAGCTGCTCCATCAGTATGAAGCTATAACTGCATTTTCTTCGTTTATGAGATGATTCTAAAGTGCCCTTCACACCATCATCTAGGAAAGGCAAGGCAATCTATAGTAGTGGGTGCTCAGTAGGCAGCCATTGTGTGAAATGTAGGCAACACTGGAGTGATAATGTTATTTCTTCTCCAGCAACTAAGACTAACACTGCCATTTGTAGAACAGGACATTCAAAAATTTAAAACAGAAACAGAATTGATTATTATTTCACATTTTAAAATCTAGAACATTTGATTTAATGAATTATTCATTGATGAGGCAACTGGGCTGATTCTACATTTGACACTTGGAAAACAGTTCTACAATCTACACCCTGACACTTCTTCACTCTTTTAATGATGCTAAAAACAAAGCAGCCTTTTTGAGTGCAAATGGCAAAGGCACCAGTTTGTTTCCAGTACTATGTCTATGGATTTCACTCTAGTATAGCCTCTGAAAATAATATTAAACTGGACCATGCTCTACTTTAAACAATCTTGACATTGAAATGAAGTAGAAAGACATAACCAAAATTAGGTAAATAGCTAGTACAGTTTCAGGTGAACATACAATGAAGACAACATAACCTGTTAGAAAAGTGGGACACTCCCACAAATAAACTTAGCAGGGCTGTGAAATCTTTATCAGAGAGTAATAAATAAAAGAAAAATATGTAAAACTGAAAAAAAGAAATATACCAAAGATAGGTTGTAACTTTATTTTTTTCAAATTCTAATTTTAATGATGGTTCTTAAATGCTTTATCCTCCCTTTTAGCCCACTACCCACTATAAGTAGTGAAAAAGAAAGGATACGGGGTAGGAAGAAAGTGGACCTGTTTAGAAAGTTTCTTTGGAGCAACACACATCTGTGCTATCTGGAAATCGCAGTTCAGTTCACAGGTTAGGGCAGCTCTATCCACTAGTAAACACGTCAGGGATGGATACACCAGCAGTTCAGTTCAGTAGAGTAAGGTTAGCAACAGTGGTGACACAGCCTAGCAGAGACAGCCAGGCCTCAGCCTCTTCTTGTGTCAGCAGGAGGATCAACAAGAACATCAGGAGAAGTTCTTGACTGTGCCTCTCTCAAGGAAGTGAAGATCATCAAAGATGCGAGACCCTCAAGCATTACGAGCTAGCTGTAACAGCAAGCCAAGCTCTGTCTCCGTCACTCCATCAAGTCCTATGTATACCCTCCAAACATCACATGTCCACCATGTGCCTTTCCTCAGCGTGGCTCTTGCTTCAGCATGTGTCTTGTCTCAGTACAGGTCTTGCCTCAGCATGTGCAGCCAATCAACCCCAGTCCTTGGATGTGAAAAACAAAAAACCTACAGCACACCACCAGAAGTTTTTTGTTGGGTTTCTCTCTATGGAGTCCTTAAAAATGCAGTTCAATTACACAGTGTCAGGTGGACCAATACATTCTTGTTGTTAGCAGAGAATCTCTCATCATGTGTCCTTTCACATGCTTGCTTTAGCAGAACATCCTCTCTCCTGTGTCTGCTTTTCCTGTGTCTGTTTCTCACACGAGTCTGCTTTAACAAAATGTTCCTTCACGCATTTACCCAGCAAAATATCATTCAAAGACTGAAGTTCTGTTCAAAGAACCCTTAAGGTTCCACTTCAATAGGTCCTCACGTTCTTTCCTCAACTTATCATTCTTATCTTCCTCTTATGTAAATTTCCTATGTATTAGTTGATTTAAAAGATCACCATAGTACTACCTCTTGTTTTCCTGTATTTAGGGTTGTTTCATAAACTGCATGGGAAGCATGCCTTTATAAAAGTTTATGAACATATCTGTTTGGCTAAACAAATATATCTATTATTTTAATCTTTAGGAGTTTAAACAAGGCACAAGTCAAATTAACTGTGATCTATACCACTAGGCACCCATGCCCCAATTGGAAATAATTAACCAGATGCTCCTCATATCAGGGGAATCTAAGGCACAAGGGTTATATGTATGCTGATTTGTGTTAATATGGCTGGAAGACTGCAGGGTATAGAGAGACACAGAAAATCTCTGAAGTCCTAAGAATAGAATTCATTTCTCAGTTTCACCAAAGGAATCACTTGCATTACATGGTCCTAAAAAAATAATCCCTCTATAACTTAACAGTATGCTGCCACTATTTCCACGGGTGACTGATTATATCGGGCTCATCCTACTCACTGTTGCCCCCATTTCTCTTTGTACTGGTAAGAGGGGATTTAAAAATGATATTTGTTGTCTTTGTATAGATATATGTTTTATGTTTTTATGTATAGCTAAAGGGTAATGATCAGTCATTAATGCACTGATTTCAGCAAATACCTCAGTATATACATTTGTAGGACACAAATCTTCAATCCCTGGGGTCCAGAGTGGAAGGATAAGTTAGACTTTTGACTTTTGAGGCCAATATGTACACAATGGCAGCAGAGGAATGCCTTCATTTACATTCGTGCATGTGTGTGCACACACACACACCCACAAACACACAAAATGAATGAATGATTTTTAACTTTAAAAGGTATTATTTTGTTGATAAATTAATCTGAAATAAATTGTAGCAATTAAAATTCCTCTCATATGTAAGATTTTCTTCCATTCTCATATACACAGTTTTAGGCTAGCATTAGAAAATATTCCTGAAACTAAGAAATCTAGAAAAGTGAATAAAGACAAGATTCCCAGTGTTTTCATTGCTTTTTAGAATCTCCCATCAAAAGCTACCTTAGACAGTCTTTGAGGAGAAGAGACATAACAAAGTCAAGACATGGTAAGATATAACCCATGCATATGTGGATAACTATACAACTTATATATTCATATTATTATAAATGTACCATTTTACTGTTTAAGAAATAACTATTACATACAACTGCATGGTAGCTTACAATAATTTGTTAAAATAGTTAAATAGCATAATAAAATTAAAACTACGATATTGTACAATGAGAAGAAACAACTTTAATCTAAATAAATTATTCTTCTGTATATAGTTCGCTGAAGTATATATAATTTAGAATGGAATTGCTAAAACCCTAGGTTAATTTTATTTCAAATACACATTTCATGAACAGAATAATATATAATTGAAATAATAAATATTAGTTTTTAAATATTAGTTTTTACTGGTGTTGATGCCAATTTACTAATTTGGCTTGGTATCATAATTCCACTAGCATTAACTGAGCATAAAAGGCTTCAACTTTTTATGAGGAAAATGCAAAACACTATTTTGTTAAGGGAAAAAGAGCATACTGTAATTCAGCACAGCATTATACCTGGGCCATAAATCCTTCATTGCTGCCTGCCCATTCGTTTACGGTAGAAACAGGAGCTCCACACTTTGTCCATTCTTTTTAAGTAGGCTGATAATGAGCCCAGCCAGCCTGGTTCTGGTAAAGCAGCTGTTGTCTAAGTTGATTGATCTGACATTCAATCTGATTGATTGGTACTTAGACTGTGTAGGTTTCTGAATATTTGAATATTGCACTTAATTACATTTTGCTCCATATAAAATCATCCCTCAAATACTGCAATTTCTTCTTCATCAGCCTCCCTGCATTGTGTCTGTTCTCTCCATCCTCACAGAAATAGCCACATAAATATTCAAAAACAGTCGATGGCTTCTTTATGAATACCAAAATGAGTTTCAAACTCTCATTATGTGTCTACTGTAAATATTATCAAATGCTTCCTACCGCTTTGAACATATTAACAAGGAGCCCATATACTTGGGTTGTAATTGTGACTCAGTTCTGTGTAATTGTTTATTAATTTGAGACATAAATTTACTATCTGTTTTTTCTATCTTCTTCCATGAAACAGTGTAATGTTGCTATTATTTCAAGATTTGTGATAAATCTGAAACATGTCAGTTTCTTAAACAAAGCTTTTCACCACAAACAGCAGTACCATCATTAATCATTAGCATGAAAAAACTCAATAATACTAAAAGTCTTTGAATATTATACCTTTATCCCTTGTAAAAATTCAGGTATTATATTAAGAGTATAAACAGTGGACCCCCTTTTTTGGTTCCTGATCATAGTGGAGATGTTTTCAGGGTTTTTCTACTTAGCATGATGTTGAGCATAGGCATACTGTAAATAGCACTTTTAGTGAAAGAATTTCTCTTACATTTCTAACATGTCCATGGTTTTTATTATAAAGTGTCATTGAATTTTGCTGCATCTAATGATGATTTGATATCCATCTTGGAGTCATCTTATATGATAGATGACATTCATTGCCTTGCTGGTATTGAATCATCCACGGCATCTCTGAATGAAGTCAACTGTGTCATGATGAATGATCTTTTTGATGTGGTCTTGAATTCTAATGATTAGCAATTTAGGTAAACAAAATTAATCAACAATAAGATGACAACACAGGGCGATACCTTCAGTAGAAACATCCCTGCAGGTGATGTTGGGATGTTCTCAGCAACTGTAAAAAAAAGCCACAGATATTCTACTCTTTTCTTGTTGACACAAGGAAGGCTTGCACTCTATTGTCATTGTATGTATATTTGTCCATAGATATTTAGAGATAAAAAGATATGTGATAATGCAATCATTAAAGGAATGCTTGTGTTTTCTGCATCAATTATTACACATGAATTATGTAAGTTTAAGGAGGAGTTAAAGTGTGCTGAATACCTAAAAAACAATTCTGCAGTACCTATGTAGTGCATCAGAAACATAGAATGAGAGGGAAGAAAGAAGACAGAAAGAAGATTTTCCATTTACCTTGTGCCCTCTCTGTACGTAGGTGTATGACAATTTTTCTTCCTGTCATGGTAATTATGATACACATTTAGTTTTCATTTTTAGCTGTGATATGGTGAAGCTGTGAGGTATGTAATTCCAAAACAAGATACACAGAGACAATAAAATTTCTTAATGTACAAATGAAGCTTGGATGGCATAGTTGACAAGGACTCTCTTGGCCACAGTGTGTAATCCTGTCTCAGAAAAAAAGTAAAGACTCATGAAAAACCCTAAATAAAATAGTTACAATAATAAAAAAATATTACTCAAGTCTTTGCAATACCCTGTTATGCTGGAGTTTTGTTTGTTTGGTTTTTGTTGTTGTTTGGTTTCTTTTTGTTTTTTTGTTTTTGTTTTGATTTTTATTTTTGGTACTTTTGGTCTACAACATAAAGTCATGTTTCCATTTTCCTGAATGAAATGTCATTTGCACATTTTAACAATAAGTAGTAGATCTTATTGTTTTTGAAATATGTGAAAATCAGCTTGTAAAAATAACTTCCAGGTACTCTATACTTAACATCAGTATATGACATTGGGTATTATTTTACTCCTTGTTTATTTTATTACTACTGCAATAATTTTCTGAAAAATTTGAAACTTTATGTCAATGTCATTTATATAATGTTTTTGGATTCACTAGTTCACACAGTAGAATCTTCAAGAAAAAACTTTAATTGGCAATTTTTGAACATAATCATGGAGTTATACATTAGATACGCAATATATTGAACTGAAAATATTAGCTTGAAATGGTAAGTTTAGTAGTGACCTGTGTATGTATGTACTCTTCTGTACTCTGGTCTTTTACTGATTTTTTTTAAAAAATGTAAATAAATGAATCAATTTTAGCAATATTTGGTTTATTTACTTAGGTAGGACTAGAATTTACTGATTGTTATATAATATAAGGATTCACTCAAAGAGTTTTGTCAATTATGATTCCTGTTTAGTTGGACTCTTTCTAAGGCAGGGTATACTCCTAAGAGTAGTTGAACATCATAACTGAATGTACTGGAGAAAAGAAGGAAAAGAAGAAAAAAGGAATATTCAAGTAGGTGGGTAGGGGAGTGATACTGGAGAAGTAGCTCAAAGAAGGGCTTGGGAGAATATGATCAAGTTCATTGCATCGGATTCCCTAGAAGGATCGCAGACTAGAGAGTCCAAGCAAGAGAACATATTTTCATAGTCAGTAGTTGAATCTTCAAGATACTCAGTAGGATGCCTTGTTCTTCGCAGACTATATATACCTTTGACTTAGTTTTAAAAAGTAATGCAACTAATAAACTATGATGATGAGGCTTACTCCCAATACTAAAAATAAAAGATATTCATACTTTTGACATGATTATATTCAATTAGTCATCAGTTCAAACTGACAAAGATTTAATGAGTAAGAGTCATTTATAGATACTTTATTTTTAAGTAAAGGGATAGAAGAATCAACTGCATACCGGTATTTAAAACACTATCATACACACACACACACACACACACACACGAGAGAGAGAGAGAGAGAGAGAGAGAGAGAGAGAGAGAGAGAGAGAGAGAGAGAGAGAGAGAGAGAGGAGATACACATATATACATAAATTCAAGAACCTAAATAATATATAATATAGATAACATTTAAAGTGCTTTTACAAGCATTATTTTAATATAATGGAACTTCATCTCATTGTGAAATCACACAGTTCTCTTTCTTACAGCATAAATGACAGTGTAGTGAACATTAGAAAAAGCTTATACTGACTAATATGCAAGAGAAAACGACTAGTATTAAAATTTATAAAATTGCATTCTTCTAAACTAATATATGTCTTAGAGCTATAGTCAAATTGATAAAAGACAATTTGGAGAATATATATTTTCTATGAGTCTTTGATAGTCTAGCTGATAGACCACACATTATGACAATATTTTAAGTATGCAAAATGCCTCAATAACATATCGAGGTGTCTTAGTCAATATTCTATTGCTATAAAGAAAAAAACATAACCACAGAAACTTTTTTTAGAAGAATTTATTTAATTTAGGCTTTCTTTCAGTGTCAGAGGCATTAGCATGGTGGGAAGCATGACAGCACATAGACTGACATGGTGTGTGAGAAGCAGCTGAGACTTCTACACTGGGAACAGGAAGAGAGAAACTACCTGAACTGGATTGTACCTTCTAAATCTCAAAGCCCACCACAAGCGGCACATTTTTTCCAACAAGGCCACATCCCCTAACCATTCCAAATTGTACAACTCCTGCATCATTAAAATGAATGAACCTTTGAGGGCAGTTATTATTCAAACCACCACATTCAACTTCCTAGCCCTCCATGGGCTTGTAGCCATATCAATGTACAAAAATACATTCAGTCTAGCTTCAAAAGTTCCCATTGTCTATAACAATCTCAACACTCTTTAATAGTCCAAACCTCAAAATTCTCTTCTGAGACTCACACCAAATCTCTTAACTATAATACCTTGCAAAATAAAAATAAAAAACCAGATCATATACTTGCAACAGATAGTGATAGTAAATAGACACCACCATTCCAAAAGGGAGGAAAGGGGTATATTGAAGAAATAGTGAACTGAAGCAAGATAACAAAACAGCTGGGAAACCTCCAGACTCTACATCTCCACATCTGTTCTCAAAGCTCTCTTCAGGTTTCCAACTTCTTTCAGCATTGTTGACTACAACACAGGTCTCTCTTCAGCTGGTTTCATAACTTGTGAGCAGACTGGCTTGGCAGGTATCAACCAACTCTGCCATCTTCAACAGCTTGGGGGTATCCAACACAATCCATGCTACACCTTCAGAACTTCATGCAGTGTTCTTTCTGGACCTCCATATGAGGACACCTCTGACATGTGCCTGGCCTCAGCAGCTTCCCTTAGATGAAGACTTAGATTCCACATTGTTGTTATTGAATCCTTGGATATAAAACCAGAACCATTTGACTGAAACTTGGCCTCCTTGTTCACACACATTTTTATCAGCTTCTTGTGTTTATCATTTCCTGCACTTCTTAAGCTTTTTAAAAAATCCCTAATCACAAGTTGGAACCTTAGATGTGTGAGGTCTTACTCTAAGATCACTACTCCCTTTACTTCTTTTAGCATTAGGATTTTTTTAATATTTTTTTTTCTGTTTGAGCAGTAGACTTGGTTCCCACATTATACATTATATTCCTGGTGCTCCTTTTTCTCTCAGAATATACATTTTGTATTTTCCTTTGGTCACATGTTTTTTTTTATTATCGATCTACATAAAAGGGAACACTAATAACCACATGGTAAGGCAATACTAAGCTCTCTTGATGTCTAGATCTTTGCCTCAAGAACAGTGGCAAAGACCACTCCTGACCACTTCTGAAACCTTTTCAGCGAGGCCCCCATATTTCACATTAGTTTCAACACCATCCTCCATGATCCTAAAGGAAGGTCTGCTAAGTACCATTTAAATCATCCAACTAATTTTTCTTGTTCAAAGTCCAAAAGTCTCCCAAATTCCTCCAACAAACAGTGGTAAGGTCTTTTATAGCAATATCCAACTCCCCGGTATCAACTTCTGACTTAGTCAGTGTTCTATTGCTGTGAAGAGACATCATGACCGGGACAGCATTGAACTGGGGCTTGCTTATTGTTTCTGCTATTTAGTCCATATCAGCATTGCAAAGAAGCACGGTAGTGTGTAGGCTGACATGTTAATGGAAAAGGAGCTGAAAGTTCTACCTCTACATCTTCAGGAAGCAAGAATAAAGAAAACTACTGGGCCTGACTTGGGTCCTTGAAACCTTAAAGTCCATGCCTAGTGACATACTTCCCCTAACGAAGCCATACCTCCTAATCCTTTCAAATAGTGCCATTACCTAATGATTCAATTATATGAATACTGTGGGCCATTTTTATTAAACCACCAGTTGATCTTCAGCATTTAAAGTATCTTAAAACTAGAAATTATAACTACTTTCCAGTGTGACTTAGAAATGTTTTCATTTGGGTGAGTAAATTATCTTAATCAATATATAATACTTTTATAAAATATCTTTTATTTCAGTTAGCTTATTTTTACTACCTTTACGCTCCTTTTATATTTTATTCTTCATTGTTCATCTTAAAAATGATCCATTGTATTGTAGTTCACTGTAGATAACTCTCAGTTTAAATTATAAAAATACATTTTTATCCACTAATATAGAAAATTTGTTGTTAACAATAAAAATAGGTTAATGGACCTAAACTTAATTTCTATAGAAAATTTAGTTTCCTAGAAACACAGAAAAAAAAACATTTTCAGTGTTCAAGATTTTTATACATCTATACTTTTTCTCTGAAAATATACTTCTATAGTCAAGGAAGGCAATTATAGCAATAAAGCAAAAGTAAAATGTAATATGAACTGTGATAATAACATATCTATTCTATTATATCTTAATATGTTTTGCTGATGATGGCATCTTTTGATCATTATATAATGAAATGCTTTTGTTACCTAAACAATTTACGCTGATGAGTAGTGCATAAATTCACTATCTCTACTGGTATGATTTGTATAAATCCATTCATTTCTCTATGTTTATTTTTCAGTTTGAGACCTCATCCCAGCAATATATGATGCTTTACTTAAAACTTAAATTAGTTTAGCAAGGTTATAGGAGGTTCCAGTAAGAGGTCAGATGTGAGAATTTTGAACAAACTATGGAGTAATTATGAGTTACATGGTGCCTTATAGGCAAGAGAGTTTGGATGTTTTCTTAAGTGCGTTAAATTCTTGAATGTCATGGAGTGGATTAAATTAACTTAGATTAGGCTCAAATTTGCCCTAAGTAAAGAAGTAAAAGAAGGAGGAACCTATGGATGCCAAAGGACAGTCTTAAAAAACAAATCAATTTGAGTTTTTACAATATAGCTTCTATGAAAATATACCTTAGCTATGGTAACAATAACAGTCAGATAGCACTATTTTGGATTTTATTTGACTTTTTGTACTTCAAATTTAGAAAATTTATTTGTTAGGTTTTTTTACTGTGACATTCAGAAATTACTACAAATTTAGGAATTTAACACATACCTATTTTCTTATAGATTTTAGGTCAAGAGTATGTCATGAAAATCACTGGACTAAACTTGCATGCAAATAGCTGTGTTTCTAGAGCCTACAGACAGGAATTTCATTGTAATCTCCAGTCTAGGGATCTTTGTACTTATAGTTTCATGACACTTCCAGATTTCAAAGACAGGAATGTTTCACCTCTATTTTCCTTCTGCCTCTGCCTGGTTCCTTTCCTGTACCTCCTGGTCAGCAAAATATTTTCATTGTTAAACTCATTGGAACATAACTGTATTAGCATTCCATAAAAAGTAAGAGCCGATAGAAAAAAGTAAGGTTAGCACATTTTCCAAATATATAATTACTTATATTTCTAAGTGCAATAAATTCTGTCACTGCTCAATGTGGTTAAGTTCTATCACAGCAAATTGTCACACTCTTAACTTGCTACTTTTTCTTTTATTGGATATTTTCTTTATTGGCATTTCAAATGATATCCCCTTTCCAGGTCTCCCCTCTGCAACTCCCTAACCCATTCCCTTCCCCCTGCCTTGCCACCATCCACCCACCCTCCCAAGCCTTCCCACCCTGGCATTGCCTTATACTTGGACATTGGACCCCCTCAGGCCCAAAGGCTGCTCCCCCGTCCAACAAGCCATCCTCTGCTAAATATGCGGCTGGAGCCATGGATTCCTCCATATGTACTTTTTGGTTGGTGTTCCAATCCCCAGGAGCTCTGAGGGTCTGGCTAGTTGACACAAAAAGTTTGCAATAACCAAGATACAATTAACTTGCTACCTGAATGCCTGCCTATAAGTATTTGGAATAACACCCATGTATTACTTTGTCATTTCCAATGTCATTTCTAATATTAGAATATAATTATATATATATAATATAGTATAATAATATCAAATTTTAAAAGAATGCTTTATTTTTCTAAAACACAATAATATAAGAATATTGACTTTAGAATAAAATAGGATTGTATATTATCTTCAAAGCTTTACCATTAATAAAACGTCTAACTAGAAATTTAAATTACATTTACTTTTTATTCATTTATTTATTGTGTTATGCATGAGCACACTGACATATATTCAAAGAACAGGGGGTACTTTAAGTCAACTACCTCCTTCCACCATTTGGGTTCAGGCCGTGAGGATTGCTCACAGGAAGACAGCTACTGAGCTGTCTCACTTGTGTTCAAAAACTGTGTTTTAATAAAAGATTAAAAAAAGAATAGAAATAAACCCTCAATTATAATCAATAATAGTGAGACTTTAGACACAAATGTATTCAGTGAAATAGAAAAGAATATTTGACAGAAATTGAATTCTGATTGAAGTAGGTTTGTCTGACAGGTGATTTCTGTTGCTAATTAGGGAGTCATGTATTTCTCCTCAGGAAAACCCTTCTTTGCTTAGATTTCTTTGATGCCTTGTTATGACCTTCCATGACTTCCAGAGTATTTAATTTAGAACTTCAATAACCAAAATTCAATGAGCCTTCAGGGAAGACTCTGTAGACAGTGTGACTATGATGTTTATTTTTTATTTACAATGTTTGTTATATACAGGTAACTAAATAAGAAATTGAGTATCTAGAAGAAGATTTAGAGTGTCAAGAGAGTTCTAAGTACACTATGTCAAATTAGACTTCTTTAATGTAGGAACCACTTTGATCATGGATGACTGGATTTACTATGTTTATGGGCACAAACTCTATTTTGTATCATAATTAGTTAAAATATTTATGTCATTTCAGTTCACAATTAACAAATGATGGCCAATTAGTTGTTGCCTATTAAATGGTTCTGAGTTGTGTACCGGTTAATTTATGGAATTATGTTTTTAATGAATATATAAGTTCCTTCGCATAGAACCTCATGTTTGCATGATGAGCACTAACATCAATAAGTGGAAAACAATGTGCCAAATTATATCACTAATTAGAAATTATGAACTACGGGACAATTAAATGCTGTTTTATGTATAAATGAGGAAGATATGAAATGCATCTGTGTAACTAGAAAAGAGAAACTCATTTAGATAAACCATAGGAAATAGAGGAAAAAAAGATAATTGGTGGCCATAAGGTGAATGTGTAAATAGCCATAAAATTAGAAAGCAGAGGGCATAGGGTATATTTGGACCATTGAGAATACATTTCAGTTCAAAAATTTGAATTTACAGAGAGTTATTGAGAAAGATAAGTTTGGCTATGCTCTGAAGACCAGAGTGGACTTGAACTTGCAGATATACCTGCCTCTGCCTCCTAAGGGCTGGTTTGTTTGAAAATTGGCAATCCATCTACCTCAAGGTCTAGCTATACCACTCATAGACATATACTCAAAGAATGTCCCATATGTTCACAGAACAGTTATTTATAATAGCTAGAAACTGACAACAACCTAGATACCCCTCAAACAAAAAATGGATAAAGAAAATGTGGTATATTTAAACAATGGAGTATTACTAAACTATCAAAAACAATAACAACATGAAAATTACAGAACTAGAAAAAAACATTCTGAGGGAAATAACCTAGACCTAGGAGGAGAAACATGGTATATACTTACTAATAAGTGGGTATTAGATATAAAGTAAAGAATAACCAGGTTATAATCTACAAAAGAGAAGCTAAGTAACAAGGAGGACTCATAGGGGGGCTTATGAATCTTCTTGGGAAGGGGAAATATTATAGACATCATAGGTGGGGGTGGGAGCATGAGAACATAAGGAAATATAATGAGGGAGGATGTAGGGAGAGTTACTGAAAGTGATAACTAGAATTTTGGGTCATCTCAGGGATGATCTAGAAACCTAGGGTAATGGAAACTTCCAGGAATCTAAAATGAGGACCCTAGCTAAGACTCTTAGCAATGGGGAATATGGAGCTTAAACTGGCCATCTCCTAAAACCATGCAAAATTTCCAGTGGAGGACTTGAGGCACCAACCTAGCTACCAAATCTTTGACTGACATTAAATCCTGCCTATAAGATGTTCTGGGGTAAAGTGTACTGTGGAGACTGTGGGAACTACCAACCAAGGATAGGCCCAGCTTGAGAACAATGTCATTAGACAACACCTACTCCTGCCACTGCCTAAAAGGCCACAAACTAAAGGAAGATAGGAAGAAAGACACACAGAGAGAGTTAGAAAGAGAGATAGAAAGAGAGGAGAAAGAATGAAAGAAGAAAGAAAAACAAAGAAAAAAGGAAGAAATAATGCCTAGATGCCTAATGATATTCCATTATACTCATAGACTGATGCCTATCCCAGTTTTCATCTAGCAACTGTTGGAAACAGATCCAGAGACCCACAGCCAAACATTAGGTGGAGTTTGGAAAATCCTGTCAAAAACAGCAAGAAAGATTGGACAGATGGAGGACACTATAAGACAACCCACGAAATCAGCTAGGCTGAGCACATAAGGACACACAGAGACTGAACTGACAACCACCCAGCGTGCATGGACCAAGCTAGGCCCTCTGCATATATGCTACAATTGTGTAATTTGGTCTTCTTGTGGAATTAACAGGGGAAGGAAAGGCTGTTACTGACATCTTGCCTGCTTTGGGGAGACTTCTTCATTTTGAATTGTCTTATCCAGCCTCAATAAGAGCAAAGGTTCCAAATATTACTGCATCTTGCTACACCATGTTTGGTTATATACATGGGAGGCTGGACTTCTCTTAATAGAAATGGAGCAATACTAAATAGGAATGGAGAGACGAGGGAAGTGAACAGAGAGACTAGTAGGAGAGGAGGAAGGGGATATTGTGGTCAGGATGTAAAAGTATATTAAAAATCTGAAAATGAAAGAATGATGAGGAACTATTAGACAACTAGAGGAAGTGATTTAATCTACTCAAACACTAAAGCACTTGAGAAAAGCATGGTGTTTAATAAAACATCATTCATGGGTTTAGAGATGGGGCTGGAGATGAACTGTTAATCCAGGCATGCAATAGACTGAGAAAAGGATTGCAAAATCTTAGACTCCCTGAAAAACTTAGTGAGATTCCAATGTTAGAAGAAAAAGTTTAAAAATCACGTTCTGGGGATACCGATCAATGAGAGCTTATAAGAAAAGCAGGGCACTGGCTTTATTCCTCAGTAGCAATTAAGAAGAAAAAATTGTGCATCTAGGATGGATGCTGTAATTTTTGCTTCAAAGAACCAACATGCATATGTGTACCTTATAACAAACACATTAGCAGTTATGGGAAAGACACCTGGACTAAATCCTGCTAAGAGATATTTTGTATATAGAAAGAAAAAAATTAAACCATTAACCACAGGACTCTAGGTTAGTGTTGGGCATCATCACATGCCCAAGATCCTACAGAATATTATTAGGAACTTACTGGTTACCCAAAGAACAACAATACACAAAGCCATATCCATGTGTAAGAAGATTGAATAAATTCCCACCCTTGTCTCATTTATTTGTCTGATGGAATGTAAACAAAACTAGTAGTATGGATAAACTGACAAGTCAAGAAGAAAGGAACATATATAAAAATATTTTTTTCTGAATAAAATTCAACGTAATTATTCATTGTTTATTTTTAATGTTTGAATTGTCATGTGATATATACTGAATTATGGTCTCTTTGCAATTATGACAGAGCTTAAGTTACAACACCCCTACCAAGTTCTGTCTCCTTCATTTCTAGAATGTGTTAAAGAAATATCTCTACAGATTGCTTATTGAAAAAATGGCTCAGTCTAGGAAGAAAGCTCAATACAGGCAGAGAAATCTGAATATTAAATATTTAATCAGTTTCTGTTCATTTTGATCACATATTTCTCATTTATTAGATTAAATTTGTATTTCAAAAGTGTGTGTATGTGTGTCAAAGTGTTTATTATTTTGTTTGTGTGCAAAACTGCAAAACACACATGACTAATGTTTTCTCAACCTATTAAACTTCTTAGGAGATAAGAATTACACCATTCCAAGTTTAGGAAATCCATGTAAAGAAAATTATGCCTTTTGTATTTGCAAAATCAAGTCGATGAATATGTTATCCAGAAAATCTACACAGTTATGCTTGATGGTACTCCATTCAACCTAATAGCTTGGTGTGCATTATATCGTGGGTTTAGGAAGACACTGAGACATTTATAAAGAAGTTCCCTATATCAAGTCCATATTAGTTTTTTTGTATTTTCCAAGCTTCATAGAGGCACACAAATAAGAGGAAGCAAGTGAGGAGGTTGTCTCCTAAACTTACAGTCAGTGGTTAGTGGTGCTTTTTTCAGAACAGGGACAATGTCTAATTTATTGGCAAGAGTGTAGGTGCTAATTTTGCTTAGAAATGAAAAGAACAAGTGTTTACCAATTAAATCAAGCAGCTGCTTTCACAGTCAGTGTTACTAATAGCTACCAACAAAACTCCAAGCCATTTTTCTAAATTGTTTAATGAACTGCTTTTAATATGTTGTAAACTATAACCCTGATTCCTTAAAAGTGCTGGGCTGGGGCTTAGTTATTCAACTTTAATTGACCTCTCAGTGGCTTCTCTGCACTTATTATGGTAGGGGAGAACAGGGCTTACACAGTGCACTGAACAGAGATTTGCATAGCTGTATAGTTAGACACTTGCCTGCTGCTTAGAATCTGTGATTGGCATTCATATTCATAGTCTTTTGTGCATTCAATCACTTTCTGCTACTGTGTTTAGGATATTTTAAGCTATGTGTTTAAGTTTTAAAAGACAGTACTAGCCCACTCATTCTCTCCTATCTATTGTTATCTAAATCGCTTTCACAGCTAATGAAAATGACAGACAAAGACGGAAAACTGTAAATGGAATCTCTACTCCTCTTAGGTAAGTGACACAACGCTGCATATTTTGGAAGCTGTTTAGACATCTTTAAATTTTTACAATTAATAAAATACTGAAAGGCTTGATGTCAGCTCATCCCAAGGCCCAAGAAGTATCCATTTCTTTAGAAGACTATAAAATGAATAAAATGGCCTGTTGAGTTTAGCATTATTAGAATTGTTAATTTTCCTAGGTTGCTTTTAAACTCCCTCAAGTTAAAGATTCTATTTCTGTACTATGTGCAGAAATTATAGGTACAAAGCAATGGCATATCCTTCACTGGGATGCCTTTGGGGAAAAATGTATCTGGTTCAGGGGCCTCTAGAATAACATAATACATTTTGTGCATATTTAAATTATATGTAAACTCACTTGAGATTATACATGGTAAATTGAGTATAGGCATAAAGCCAATAAACAAGATTTATATACATATATGTATATAAATATATATGTACACACACACATATATATATATATATATAAAAATTGTGAACATTGTTTCATTGTCACACTGTAACCACATATATCACTTTGTCAATTAAAAGTTCTCCAGTGAATGTATTGAATATTATATTTCATTTTCAATTTCTAGGCAAAGAAAGTCACTTAAATTGTGGTGCTTAGAAAATGTCATCAAATAATCATAGTAGATTTCTTTATTTAAAAATCGGTTTATTTTGCTATATGAAACTTTCAGAGATTCTTATTTTTTCCCTAGTGGAGACAAAGCAATGATTAATGTAAATGTTGTACTGAAATTTGCACTTAGCCATGGGCATTAGGAAAATATTAAGGGGGCTTGAATTTTGGCATGTCCATACAGGAGTAGCCTATAGAAAGTATATCCACAAACATAAACATTTAATTTTTTTCTGCACATTTGTTTGATATTCTTAAAGAAAAACTACACCATGGGCATTATTTTGTGGTAAACCCTCTTTGGTAGTCTCAATAGATACATTGTGTGGCTGAAGAGGTAGCTCGTGGGTTAAGAGCCTCTGCAGAAGGCTGCAGAAGAACCATGCAGGAACCTGGGTCCAACTTCCATTACCCAGATGTCAGTTTACATCTATTTTTGATTCCAGATCCAAGGGATCCAACATTCTCTTCTTGCCTCTGCAGACACCACACATGCAAGGTGCAAATATATAAATTCAGGAAAATTTTATGCACATAAAAGAAATATAAGTAAAATTTTAAAAGATATATATAGAATGTGTAGATTGTCCTACTCACTGCCAGTTCGAGACACTCACACCTAAGTGAGTTTGTCACACTTTTTTGAATGTCATATACACATGGCCATAGGCAGCCATCATTACCCATCTTCCATGTTCCACTGCTTATGCTGTCATGCTGCAAAGACAATCAAGCAAATTATCAGCACTAGTGATGAGAATACCTTCAAGATATTTCAGGAATAACCAACTTAGAGAACAATACAATTATGCAAAGAACACAGGACACTTAGCATGCCCTGCTTCTGCAAAAGCTAGGAATCTCTCCCATTTCAACATCTTGCAGTGATAGCTCTTACTACACTTTCTCAACCACCTTTATGAAACTTTTACACATTTATTTCACTCTCTTGAGAAATTAGAAACTTTCTTGAATGTTTTCTTTTACTTTCAAACCAAAATTTTAGATTATTTAGAAGACTTGAATTATGGTATGCTCTTAAGTTCTTCACAGACTCCTCCATAAGGAGACAATCTAGTTCTTCTAAATACTTGAACATCTTAAGTCATAAAGTAAATCCATAATGTGTATGTTGAAAATAACTCAGACCCATAGTATAATATCAGAATTAACTAGTGAGCTGGAAATATCTAAGCACCCTTACTTGCCTTGTGTCACTGGACAGCAATCTCAGTGCCTGTGTTGCTTATGGTACATCAGACACTAGCAGCACTCTCACCATATAAGCATTGCCTAAAAGCTTTGGTAATACCTGTTATTGCATCAATAAAATATAAAGGAGATGGGTAAGGCACTCTAAAGTGAGACCTGAAAATTCTCTCATTTTCCCAGGACATGTATTGATGATTTGCAGGATTCTTACTCCTGTGTACCAACAGAGACTGTTACTTCTTTTTAACCAACAGAACATGTAAGATGTGAAATTATGGCTGCACGTGACTACGTGTACATGACTTCCCAAACAAAGTGTGTCTTGATGCATTATTGTTACCTGAATGTCTTTAGAATGCAGATGGTTCTATAGACAAGGTCTAAATGAGAAAAGCTGAGGGGGAGTTTCTGCTGATAGCCAACAAAGATCCAAAACCTGAAATCCTGAATTCTCATAAGTATTTTTCTTGTTCTGCAACAATGTGAGATTTAGAATAGGTCCTCCCAATAGATTGTAGAACTGCCTCAGTGAGTAACACACTTTTCATACATAGAAGAACCCGCATGAAAAGAAAAACAGAGATGGCAAATTATGCCTATATTAACTCTGTTCCTGTGGAAAGACTGAAAGTAGAGGCAGGATAATTCCAAGATCTTCATCGTTAGTCTAGCCTCTTGTAAGTAGCACCAAATGTTAGAGAACCAGACTTAATCAAGATGAAAGATTTTCATTTTCATTTTGACATCTCCAACATTTTCTACGTATGTCCAATGTATGGCACATGAAGTCATGTATAAACAAACACACTCACGCACACACAACATAACACACACAGTGCATGTGAGTTGCAGGTTGGGAGTGAGAGAATGGGTGAGTGAGAAAGAGAGGAGAGAACTTCTGTAACTGACTTCCAAATGAGTTCAATATTCTGATGACACCTTGCTTATGGCTTTATGGGATACAGAAAATGGACTCAGCTATTCTATTCTAAGACTCTTGACCCACAAAACCTATAGTTAATGTACATTATGTCAAAGCAGCAAGTTCAGATATCATTGTTATGATGCTGTGGAGCTAGTATAGTCAGTTAAAAGACGAGCAGTTCATCAGTTCAAAAGCATTCCGGGTCACTGTTGCTAAACTAAGCATTTCACATTTAGTGATTTGAAACCAGGATCATTGCCTTTATCTGATGGTCTAAGTCAGAACTCTTGACAAAACCCATCTGTCCTATTTTGCCTGTTTCCACAGCCCATAGTTCAGGTGATTTGTTCGTAATGGTCATCAAAGCTTGACTTGCATGCTAGGTGCTTGTATGAAGAGCTGATGCCAGGAGACCCATTTCCTCAATTCTGTCCCTGCTTCTTTCAGCAGACATTGGCTTACTAGCCTATTAAAGAATTTACAAGGCACTTACAGACAAGAAATAGAATCTAAGGCCGGAGTAGTAGCCTGATGAGTGAAGTACTTGCTGTAAAGATGTGAGGACTTGAATTATCTAGAACCCACATAGAAGTCAGGTGGGATGGCAAGCATTGGTAACAGCAGTGCATCTCCAATGTGCAGAAAATACATGAATGAAAATTACACATCAAAGAAGGAAGAAGAAATGGTGTTGGAGCAGGAGAATATTAAGTGAAAGAAAGAAAAACTAAGAGGAAAGAAGGAAAGAAATAAGAGATGGAAAAGGAAAGATGAAACCTCAAGAATGAAGACCCACACTCTGCCTCAGAGAAAGGTCCCATGTTCATGAGACCTCATTTGATTAGGGTTTATGTAAAAACATAAGACACATAAGAACAATGGTACATGCTAATCTCTCACTGGTTTCCCAGAAGATTATTGACTCCATCAAATGAGTTTGCTCACTAATAGTATTTCTAAAGTGAATAAGGTCCATTTGCCTTTTCCTAAAGTAATTACACTTATTATTGTATGATTTTCCAAAAATAGGAAGACCAATACATAACTCATAATAAATATACCTCCAGTGAATTTCTCTCCTTGAATTCACACTAACTTTTGCAAAATGTGCCCAACTATAAATCCAAGTAATCCTTACAAATATAGCAATAGGTTCTCAATGTAAGTTAAGTAAATCTTTGAGAGTTCAATTTAGTCAGTTTTACCAGGAACTAGGCCTGGGAAGTATTGGAAGCTAAAAATTGTATCCATTTCCCAATAATAGCCAGTGCACTATAGGGGAATCCAGGAATCCTGGAAAAAATAAAAATCCTTATTTTGTAATAATTTACATCTTAGAGACAGTCACTACGTACCTCAATCTGGCTTTGAATTCTCATCTACCTTCTCAGGACTCAGAGTGGTGTGATTCCAGAATGTAAGTATACTGTTATTCAATCTAAATGTGAATCTTCACTTAGCGAAAATCCTAGAATTTTGCTTACCCCAAAGTGCTGAAAACTAAACAATTTTTCTAGCCCCAGACAAAATTTTAATGCACTAATAATTTTATCCCAAGACATGGTGCATAGAACCAATCAGATTTTTGTTGTTGTTGCTGTTGTTGTTGTGGTTGTTGTTTGCTCATTTTTAATGATTTTATATTTGAAGTAGGTTTAATTTTGGTGGGAAATTCTCCTGAAAGTCTGCTGTAAATATAGACTATTGTCATCTTAATATGGACTAACTTCTTTCCTGAAAGAATTGGCATACAGAATCACAATATTAATATTTGTATTTTATATTAACACTTGGGGTTTTCTAAGAAACTAGTTGGCATTTTCTAGCTTTGTTCTGCAAAGTGAGTCTTTATAATAAAGTTATTACATTGTCAGTACAAAAGGGAGAAATTATTTTAGAGGTAGTAATTTTGGCTTGCAAGGAATGTCATATATATATATATACACACACATATACATACATACACATAAACATACACACACACACACACACACACAACATATATATATATACATATATATGGCATTTACTGTCCTGACTATGTAGAACACTCTAAAACACTATATCAATAAAGCAGAGACTGCCTTGAAATTCATTTGACTATGGTGCGAAGTAGGATAAATTAGGAAAATTGTAAATACTCCCATTTGCTCCATTTTTCTGTGCTCTTTTAGTTAAGTATTTAGCTAGTAAGAGAGCTTATTATCCTAAATATCTATTTTATAGAATTTTACTTTTAATTTATACGGTTTATGTAGCATAAATTTAGAGAAATTTCATCCCATCTGTTCTGCTGTTCCTCTAGTAGTTTTGAGAAACTATTTGAATTTTTATCTTCTGCAGTGATTAGAGTATCTAGGCAAGATTTTACTCATGGGTCACAAGACTAAAAAAGAATAATATTAATTTTGGAGTAATTTGGCATGCCTTTTATCTCAGCGACATTTGAATTTTAAGTGTTATGTGCTATTTTTCAGTTGTAATACTTGACCTGATGTTCTAACACTAAAACACAGCCCTGTAGGATTCTTTATTGATTTAACGCAGGCAACACTTCTGCCTCATGCATGTGAGGTAACTAGAATTTTCTCTGCATGTTGTTGAGAGGTTTTGTAGTCATTCCAAGATGATCATGGATTCTTTTAATATTGAAAGGAAGTATAGTATTTAGACATAAAGGAAACCAAAAGCTTTGAGACAATATGTGCTGAATCCGTTGAATTGTGGAAAGATGTGAAACTCTATCAGTGATATAAATTTCTTGAAATCTCAGACAGAATAAAGCTCACATCATGCAAAGGAAATGGATCTGGGTTTTATGGCAGCTCCATGTCACCTGTGCTTTCTTCTCCTCATTGCATCTTTATTTTTTCTACCTGTGCTTGTCACTTTCTAAGAAAGTCTTATTCCAGATATACAGCACAATGCATTTCTTGATTCCTCAATGAATATAAAAGAGAGAAAAACTATCAATGACATTTCAATTTAAAAATAATATAATTCTGACAAGATAATCTATAACTTGTTGTCTTTGTAATCATAAGTTTAGTGCAATACCTAAGTCTGTCTCTTAATGGTAACTTATTTAAACAATCCAGGTATCACCATAGCAAGATTAATAGTGACCTGATCTTTTATTATAAATTTCAATGAAATACATTTTGACAAGATTTAAATTAAGAGCTGTTAACAATATCTTTGATGCAATCTCACATGTTTTCTATGTATGTAACTTGAAAATGATAGTTATAGGTAATATTATATCATAACATTGGTGTACAAATACAATCTAATTTTATGTTCCACTTCAATTTTTGTAATAGTGATCTTCATGCGTTATAAATTAATAATATACTATTTTCTATAAATCTAATTCTTTTGATTCCTACATTTTAAATTTAATATATATTTAGTTTCTTTGTTTTAATACACCAAAATCTACTTTGGAGGGTTATAAAACGGATGATTGCATTGGCTAATCAGTAGTTGTTCACAAGTCAACTACTTATGTATTTGCTTAGTATTCTGGTACATTTTCTTTGGATTTCTAGAAGATATCCTTTTGTCAATGTTGAGAAAAACTTGACATCTGAGCTAATGCTAAGCTTTGACTTTCAAAGGCATAATAGTTTGTACCAAGTAGATACTACATTTGGCTGGTGTCTGCTGCTCCTTGACTGGTTATCATAGCTCAGATTCAGCCCTGCTCAATGAATTGAGCACAGGCCATTCTCCTCCACACATAGATATTTCTGCATCCTTTTTAGCCTAGATGCTGTTTAATTTGTGACTTGTTCAACAATTTGTGCTAGATTTAGACATCAAATTATCATATGTCCTTGTGATTTATGATTGTTTTTGTCATGCAAGACCCTTGGTTTAGTTATAACATTTTGGTAAACATGTATCATTGTACCTGGCAGAAATCTCTGCCACCCCAATCACCCTATCATCTTCCCTCTTTCTGGTTCTGCTGCTTACTTACTCCAAAAAGATCTTCTTTGTAGTACAACTTTAGAACTGGCTTTGTGAAAACCCTAGCAAACCTTGTTCTTTCTGTTTAGTTTGACTGTTCTAGCTATTATATACTTTCTCCAAAATATTGTATTTTTATAGATCTGCAGAGAAAGTCATTGGACTTATGATAGGAGTTGTGCTGAATCTGTAAATTGCTGTCTGTTATATGGCATTTCCATGATGTTAATTCTGTGCATTCATTAGTATGCAGGGTACTCGAACTGCCTAGTAATTTCAGGTTTTCTCTTCATTGCTTCTAAGTTTGCAGTATAAAGGTCTTTTACTTCTTATATTAGATTTCTTTTTGGGTACTTTTAAAATGAATGAGATTAAATTACCTTAATTCATTTTTGGCAATTTCTCTATTGCTAAATTTGATATCTGGCTGATGTGTCACTGCTCACAGCACCCAGAATCACAAACTTTTTCTGTAGGATTTCTTTCATTGTATCTTAAAGTATGTGGAAGGTTGTACTTTTATTTTCCAATGTACTTATTTTTATATGCATGAGTATTTTGCTTTTATGTTTTTTCATGCATGATTAGCATGCAAGTGTTCATGAGTGCTAGAAGAGATAGTTAAATTGACTGGGACTGGAGTTCAAGGCCATGGTGAGCTGCTCTATGAGTGCTGGAAATTGAACTTGAGTCCTTTGGAAGAGCAAGCAGTGCTCTTTGCTGCTGATTCTTCTCTCCAGCCCCTTCAGTTTTGTCCTGATAGTTTTATGTCTTTGTCTATGATTTCTATGTTTATTCATGTATGTCTTACTAAATTTCAAATTGTTTGTTAATTGTTTCTCTTGCCATTGGTTTCTTGATTTATTCTGCTATCACATGAGAGAATATAAGATAGTTTCTATTATTTTGTGTGTTTAACACTTCTTTGGGTCCTAAAATGTGATTTAGTTAAAAGAAAATCCCATGAACTTCCTAGAAGTAAGTAAACACTGCAGGAATTAGGAGAAGTTCTATTAAAACCATGTAATCAATGATATAGATACACCCTTGTTTTATTTATTGACTTTTAGTATGAACTGAACATCTAATAATGAGAATTGGGTGTTGACACCACTCACTGTTATAGTATTAAGTTTTATCTGTCCATTTATACCTGTTTACATTTGTCTTATAAAATTAGAAGCCAGGGTTGAGTAACTATATTTACCATGTCGTGTCTTCTTGTTGGGTCACATAGCCTGTTAATATACAGTGAATAATTTCTTTTCTGGAGAACTTGCCCAGAAGTTCATCTTATCAGTTATAAGAATTCATATGCTTGCATACTTTCTGGATTGCATTTATTTGGTGAACTGACTTTAATCATTTAGACAATTTGTGACGCTAGGCGGTGGTGGCACATGCCTTTAATCCCAGCACTTGGGAGGCAGAGGCAGGTGGATTTCTGAGTTCGAGGCTAGCCTGGTCTACAGAGTAAGCTCTAGGACAGCCAGGGCTACACAGAGAAACCTTGTCTCGAAAAACAAAAAACAAAACAAAACAAAATTGTGACTGTTTCTTAAAGTGCCATAATTCTTAGAGGTAAGAGGTAGTTGAAACTTGTTTTTAACACAGTCAGCTATTTTACATCTTTTGTATGGATTAATCACTACTTATTGTTCGTGCTGTATTTTTTATTAACTTATTACTTCTGTTTATTGGTTGTTGATTTTCCAGAAGCCTCTACTGGCCACACTGAGCATTGCAGTTTGAGAACCAGGTATAATCTACTGTATTGACAGTCCACAATATGAACAGCAGTGGGTGGATTATAACATAGTTGAATATATATCCCATCTGTTTTGGAGGTTGGTGGAAACAATCACCTCATGAGAATATGTGCAGGAAGAACAATTTCCCATGTTCTCAAATCCTGGTAAGCATTTACCACCATGATACAAAGATGAAGCTGTGAGTCGTTCAGTGATTCACAGTTCTCAAGAGTAAAATTCAGGGTAGATAGATGTATTAGAGGTTGATCCCAGCACTGACATCAGGTTCAGGACTGTCCTGGTTCAAAATTATTCCCTGGTGATAAAATCAGGACATAGACACTTGGGATAAAAGATAGCTGATGGCTAATTTGGAGGTCAATTTAACTACATATGCAATTAACTAAAACTCAAGGAGCTGGATACACCTGTAAGGGATGTTTATTTCTCTCTTTTTTGAACTTAAAAATTATTATTGATTCTTTGGAGATTTTACATCAGACACTCTGATCATACTCATTTCCCAGTACTTCCATATCTCCCTCCTGGCCCTTGAGACTATCTCCCAACAACAACAACAACAACAATCAAGTAAAGTTTGTGTTATTATACTCACTGAAGCATGATCAAACTCTCAGTGGCCTGCTCCTTAAATAGACCTCCATTATTCCCCTTCTGCACTCTTGCCAGAATTGTGGAGGTCATCAATTTTATAGAGCTAACTTTACCATCCTTAGCAAACTTCTAACAGTGTCTAGGCTATTATGCTGCTATTTTTTGGTGGGTGAGGTTTGAAGCAATGGTAAGGGTTGTCACTGAAGCCCGACATATTCATCTTTCTCCATTTTCATCATTTTGCACATGCAGTTATTGATATCATTGTATCCTTGCTCTTACAGTCAAAGGGAGCATAGATCAAGGGCTTCCACACAGTTTCAGGGAACAGCACAGACATCTACTGAGGTCTCCTGCTGCAGTAGGACCACAGACTCAAACAAAGCCATATGAAGCAGCCAAGATCTTGAACATCACAAAGGACTCAGGTATCAGCACAGGCTACTCACACAAACACAGCACAGCCAGCGAACATCAACATGACTTCAGGCTGCAGGCTGCAAAGACCATGGATATCCATTGTGGTCTTTAAAGTTAACATGAGCCATGAACATCAAGCCAGATCCTGGTCACAGTGGGACCATTGGTCCAGACATGGCAGTCAGTGGCAATATGGACCAAAAATTTCACCATAACCTCAGATAGCAGCACAGACCACTCGTATCAATATACCCCCTATGGCAGTATGGATCACAAACATCAAGATTCATTCTAAATATTCTAGATATTTGAGGTAGGAAGATACACCTTAAGTCTGGGCCATACCTTCTCAGTTGTATGCACAAGAAAGTCTGTGCTTTGCCTGTTCACTCTCACTCTTATTGGCAAGTCCATTCCTTCACTGGCTCTTTCAGTCTACTTCTTCATAATACCAATGTATCTTGAAAATCACAATAGACATCCAGTCTCATGGACTGAATAAATATTAGATTCTAGCACTTTGGACAGAGAGACAGGCATTGATGGAACAGACAGACCATAGTTCAGCTGTTCTATGACTACCTTATGTTCCTCTTTAACCCTTGGACCGTGGCAGATGAAGTTCAGTATCCTGACCTGTTTTTGTTCTATTTTCTAGGTTTCCAGGGCAAGAGTTTTAAATAGTAGATTCTCTATCAATATGGCACCTGGCCACAGACTCCTGAGCAAAGAAATGTAGTGAAGTGCAATTGTGTTTTTCTGCTGTCCCATTTCCTCAGAGGAGTCACAATCTCAGCCAAATCTGCAACTGATTTTTGGCTTTTATAGAACTGAGGGCCTGTCCTGTGTTTAAGGTTGCTGTCTTTCTTTCTCCACTTCCTTCTGGTGATGAGGATTGCCTTATCCCCCGCCCTCAGCAGGCTGCATAGCACTTCCATGGTGTTGCTTCCTCCCTCCTCCAGAGGGTTCTTTCTCTTTCTCTGCCTTTTCAGCTCCTTAAGTCCTGTTTTTGAGAACTGTTTACTTCTGTATCTCTATTTGGAACTGGCTCTAATCTTTCTTAACCTGACTCCTCTCCTTTCTCATATTTGTCTTCCTTTTGATTACAATTTAATTAAATAATAATTTATTTTGTGAAGCATTCGGACTCTTATATAACAATCATAACAAAACTGGATGTAAAATAAGGATTATCCTATGGGATCATTATAAAAGTCATTTAGAAATGTATCCTATTCAGTCATAAGTTGAGATTTAATTTATCCTTTTTAATAAGTAATGGCCAATTTCCCTTGCTTTTTGGCAAGCTAACAGACAGTAAAAATTATGTGAATTAATATATGCAATGCCTTTGGTTCATTACGTTTGAGCATTTTGAGTAGTAAGTACTCCATGGTATAGTTTTCTCGTATATTACTTGATCTGAGAGTTTTATAAACTAGTTTTTAATGTTATACCAGGGAGCAAGTCTAAAGTATATTAATCTTTCAAAATGTTACTAGATATCCAGCAGAGTAGTTAATGTTTTAACTTAAGCTAAGTTATTTTCTTTAGTGTATTTTGTGCATACATCTGAGAACCATGCCAAGAATAGAAAACAACAGCTACTCTTTTCTGAGAGGCTGAGGAACCTGTACCTGGCATAGAAGGCTTCTCTCATTTTGTCACTTCCTTGCAGAAGTCAAAGGATGAGAGAATATATCTGAAATGGAGACCATAGGAGCAGGCAACGCCATCCTTTTATGTGGACTTCAAAGGTACTGAGATGGCTTGGTGGTTAACAGGGTAATGGGAATGCACATATCCCAATCCCCAGTGACTGAGGCCTTGATACTTAAGATAAAAGTACCTTGTTGGATGCCTGCCTCTCTGAGCAGATGGTCAGCCCTTTCTCAGAAAATAAGGTGGAGAGGAACATAGAAAGACACATGACAATGTGTTTCTGATCTCTGTGTCCACACACATTAAAATATATTAACATATATTCATCCCACATATGTATACAGAGACACACATATGTGTGCAAGAAGTTAATAAAGAAAAATCCACTTCACTATAATGAGCCCACTCCATTTAAAAATAAATAAAATAAAAATAAAAATAAAATCAGCCATTTATGAGGACGGAACTCTGCAATTCTATTCAGCTCTTAATGCGCTGCTTATCAACATAATTAGAAAAGAGACTCCATTTTAAACACATGAATTCTGGGAAATACAACTAAACAGTACATATAGTTAGATATAAAAAGTGATCTTTTTATTTTAGATTCTCATTTAAACATTTCTGTCATTTTGTAATATCGGATTTGAAAGTATTATTTTCTAATTTATATTAGTTTATAATATCTTACTAAGTATAATTTTGCTGTTTTTGATGAATGTTGTATAGTTTTAATAATGTTTGTAGCTTTGTCACATTTCATGTAAAATTCAATAGCATTGTGGATATTGATTTCAATCAGATATAAATTATTACACAAATAATAAAATAAGTGTATCTACATGTTAATGCATGCCTATTCATCTCAAATCTAAGATACAGGAATAAGTATTATGTACACATGGTAGCTGTAGGTCTCATAAAATATTCCAGCAACCTCACAGAGCTACAAACAATTTTTGTGTGTCTCAGTGAGGACCACACTATCACTTTCACAGTAATGCACAATAGCTTTACCTTTCTGCATCCCGTCATGGTTCTATACTATTGTCAGATGATGTAGGATATGAACTATCTCAATGCTTTTAAAGAGAGAAGGAGAGACCCTAGATAACTTGCTTTAATAGAACCATTAGGAGAGATCTGGAAAAAAATGTGAAGCAGTTTTACATTTTACTGTTTGTTTCCTTGCCTAGATGATTGCGTTTATTTTTTATTAGCTCATGACTTTATTACAATAAATAAGTAAACACATAATAATAACACAATTTAAAATAATAAGTATGTAATTAAAAGCTTTTTCAGTTTAAATGTCTAGTGTAGTGAATATGAGTCTCATAGAGCAAAACTCTTTGCTACAGGGAAAATTTTCTCAGAAGCTTGTTGTAAATACATGCCTCTGTGAAGCAAAATGGAATAAGTCAAATAATCTAAATGATTAGCCCAAGAGATTAAAAAAATGTAAATAAGGGAGTCATATAGTGACAATTCAGATCAATATAAGAATAAATGAGCGAAAGCTTAGGAGACAATACAAAGGACAGGTGAAGGAAAGTATTGCTTTTTCAGATAGAAACCAAGTATTTACATCTTCTACATTAATAGAAATTGGAAGATAGAAGAGATAGAAATGATACTGTGGTGGTTTGAATGAAAATGGCTCTATAATGATCATATATTTGAATACTTGGTTTGTCAGTAGGTAGAATATTTAGGAAGGATTATGTGATGTGACCTTGTCAGAGAAGTTGTGTACTAGGGTTCGGCTTTGAGTTTTCAGAAGCCCATGCAAGTTTCAGCTCCCCCTCTCTCTAAAACTTGTGGATCAGATGTTAGCTCTCAGATAGTACTCCATTCAAACATTCTTGACAAGAATTACAGAATTTGTATGTATAAGTAAGTGAAAATATATTTGTGCTAATATATTAGAAGAACAATTATTGGTGAGATTTTCATACTTACCAAGACCACATGAGCTGTACCTATGAAAATCCATGTTACTGTTTTTCAGGAAAAAAAATAAATAAACACTTTAACTTTATGAAATTCTAAAATAGCCTTCAAGATACAAACCAACTAGAGTAAGAAGAAAATCTAAAGACTTCATATTATATTTAATTTTGTTTTAAGTTTTTACTCACAGCATCACAATAATAGTATAAAATAGCAAACATAAACCTAAAACAATGGAAAAAAATCTTATAATTCAGTCATATGCAATAACATGCACTCAATTGCTTTCCAACAACATTTCTACAAAATCACTACACCAAAAAACCATTTAAAATTATCTCTAATTGTACCAGTTTGCAATCCCATCAAAAATGGAGTAGTGCTCCTCTTTCTCCATATCCTTGTCAACATGTGATGTCACTTGAGTCTTTTATCTTAGCCATTCTGATTGGTGTAAGGTGGAAACTCAGTGTCCTCTGATTTACATTTCCCTGATGAATAAGGACTTGAATATTTATTTAAGTGCTTCTCAGCCATTCGAGATTCCTCTGTTAAAAATTGTATTCACTATCCTGGATTTTTGTTTTTCCATATGAAATTGAGAATTGCTCTTTTCATCTCTTTGAAGAATCTGGAGGTTCTTCAGAAAATTATATATAGATATACCTGAAGGCCCAGCTATACCACTCTTGGGCATGTACACAAAAGATGTCCCACCATGCCACAGGGTCACATGTTCTGCAATGTTCATAGCAGCCTTATTTGCGATAGCCAGAAGCTGGAAACAACCCAGATGTTCCACAACAGAAGAATGGATACAGAAACTGGTGTTCATTTACACAATGGAATACTACTCAGCGATTAAGAAAAAGAATATCCTGAGTTTTTCAGGTAAATGGATAGAACTAGAAAATATCATCCTGAGTCAGGTAACTCAGATCCAAAAAGACTTGCATGGTATGTACTCACTAATAAGCAGATATTAACCCAAAAATTACAGAATACTCAGGATATAATCCACAGAACTTGAGAAGGTTAACAAGGCCAAGGGCCCAAGTGAAGATGCCTCAATCCCACTTGGAAGGATAAAGAAAGAAATCACAGGGAGCAGAGGGAGGGAGAACCTGGGTGGGAGAGAATAGAGGAAGGGGAAAAGGGGATCATGATCAGGGCAAGGGGAGTGAAGCCTTAGGGACCAGCAAGAAGAAACTGGCTACCTTGGTATGTAGGCATTGGGGGGACCCTCTAGAATGTACCAGAGACTTGAGAGGTGAGAGATGTTCAGGACTCAAAGGGAAGGACCTTAGATGAAATGTGTCTGCAGTAGGTAGATGGAGCATCAAGTAGAGGGATGGGGTAGCCATCCCACAATCAAAAACTCGGACCCAGAATTGTTTCTGTATAAAAGAATTGCAAGTACAAAAAGGAGAAAAGCCTGAGGGAAAGGAGCTCCAGTTGACAGGCCCAAATTTGGACCCAGCTAACAAGGAGGTTCCAAGGCCTGACACTATTACTGATACTATGATGCTCCAAGAGGCCCAACAAACAGCTGAAAGTGTCAAATGAAGATACTTACACCCAACCAATGGACAGAAGCTGGAGACCCCTGGGGTTGACTTAGGAAAATTTGAGGCGGCTGAGGAGGAGGGTGATCCATAGAAACACTATGAGTCTCAACTTACCTGGACCTCCAAGATCTCTCAGACAGTGAGCCACCAACCAGGCAGCATGCACAAGCTTATGTATACATATGATACATATACAGCAGAGGACTCCCTAGTATGGCTTCAGTGTAAGAAGAGGCACCCAACCCATCATGAGACTTGAGGCAGCAGTGAGTGGGGTGGTCTGTTGAGTTGGAGGCTGTGGGCATCCTCTTGGAGACGGGGGTGAAGAGAGGAATAATGGGATGAGGAACATTCAGAGGGTGGACCTGGAAAAGGATAAAAACTGGGCTGTAAAATATATTAAATACAACAACAACAACAATAATATGTCTGATGTTTGAAACACTAGATAACATAAGAATGAAACTAGACTCTGCTATCTGAGCATGAATGACTCCACTCAAGTCAGTTATCAGATTCAGAGATAACATCATAAGATGTAAAATTAGCAGAAGAAATGAAAGGGATAATGTTTTCTCTATGAGAATCGTTGACAATGATTTTTAAGTATAAACATAAAATTAGAAATAAAGATGCAAATAAGACTACATCAAACAAAGACAACAAAATCATGGAAGATGATAGCACTAAGGAGAGAAAAACTCCAGAAGGAGAGAACATTGCCAAGATACATGTTGGATAACATTTGATATCCCATATAAATACATGGAAACAACTTAATAACAAGGAAAAATAACTGATGACACAGTTGTATGATTAACATGTACAGGAAAAATTATTAAACATGATTGATTATTAGGGTGAAACAACTTGACAAAATAAGTAAGGAACAAATACTTCAAACCTGCAAACTAATAATGGATAAAAATATTTAATATTTATGAGAATGCAGAAAATACAACACAATGTAAACTGTTGTCAACACTATACATTACGACCACCATCATGGAATCGATATGGGTGTTACTGAATATTGTTATTACAATCTTACATTATATTACAAAGTATAGCAACAATAGCTTTAAGTATTGCACACTTAACATTGCTAAAATTATAAATGCTGTATTACGTGATTGTACTCAACAAATTGCATGTTTGTGTGGTAATATGTAGGATGATTTTAGTGATAATTTAAATATATACATACATCAAAGCATACCATTGTATTCCACAAACAAATGATTTTGTTTCTGAAAATCTCAATAAAGCTGCAAAAGAATATAGCTCTAAAATAAAATTAAAAGGGACCACTTTATACTAAACTGTTTCAAATGGAGAAAAATGATTTTTTTTTAAGAATTTGAA
>NW_021604564.1:31027154-31054607 GCF_004785775.1 Grammomys surdaster | reverse complement strand
ATATATATATATATATATATGTGTGTGTGTGTGTGTGTGTGTGTGTGTGTGTGTGTGTGTGTGTGTGTAATTATTTTCTCAGTATTATTTTTTGGTTTAATTAGTGACAAGTCAATCCACTTTACATAGTTTTCAGATTATATGATTGAAGTTCATAAATACTTTCTGCTGATTATTTCCAAATTTGTCCTAACCAATAAACATATGCACAACCATTGTCTGAAAGACCAGAATCTTACTGTGGAATCATTGGCCAAAGAATGTAAAATATGAGTGTAGCTGTGAAAATGGAAATCAATATGCAGCATACTTTATTTGCATGAGGGTCTGCCCTCTATCATCAGTTAAAACAAAAGAGAGTAGATACTACTGATTCTATTTCTGGAATATTTCTGACCAGATGTTTACATAGAATCTGTGTTCATATATATGGTGTAAATATTCTATCTCAAATTACTAATAAAAGTAAGCATTTTAAGGAGTGAAAAGTGACTTTAATGTTAAAATATGCTTCTATTTAAGAAAATATAAACATACTAAATGAGATAAATATAGTATCTATAAAATTTTGAACTCTAAAATTCATTTATGAGCTTTAATAAATAGCAGACATACTTCTTATAACAGAAATAGTATGTTATCAGAAAATTGGATTTTTCTCATTTGGTGATTAATTAAAAGTCACTAAAGGTCATTAATTTAACAGTTTACTCTGCTAATACAAAATTTCAACACAAAATAATGAGTAATTCAAGAGTAAATAGTGACATGAGTCTTAGAAGCTATATACTTAGTGCTCTGAATTAACAGCTTAAATTCTGAAATTTATAGTTTTTAATTTACTTGTTTGAAATGAAAAAAGAAAACCCAGTTGTACATGGCTATGTACCACAAATAGTAGGTTATATAACATCTGAAGCTGGGAAGTAATACAGGCAATCTTGTCTGCAACATTCTTCACTATTCTAAGAATTCAGGATAGAATCATAGGAATAAGGAAAAGCACACAAAATTCAATTTTTATAAATTATATTCTTACTTATATATCGCTGTTGTAGTGTGTGTTTGATTAGTTCGTGGTTAGCTAGAGGAATTATTTCAGAAGGTTGTTTATCCACCTACTGCAGTGGATAACTACCTGATAGATACTGCTACAGAAATGTGGCTCTGATTTGTAGTATCTCATTTGCCTGATTCTTGCTCTGAAGAGTCATTAACACTTCAATCTCTGTCTGATTGTACTATGTATTTCTTGCCATGATGTGTTACATGTTCCCAAATCAGAAACCAAACTATTCCTCACTTTCATTTTTTATTGTTGTTTGTTTGTTTAAAGAAATATGTCTCAACATGGTGAAGAGTAACTGATACAGAAAATTTATGTTAGATTGGGTTATGGCTGTGACAAAACTCATCATGAGGTTCACAGGTCTGTGGAATTAGTGTGTGAGAGGAAGGGTGAAGAGTTTGGAGGTGTGCAACATAGGAACTACAAAATAGTATAAGTAAAGTTTATTGATAATTTCTTTGAGAATGGGGCTCCAGGATGCTCATCAAAATTCAGACAATGAAGATTTCTTTATATGGCTTCAGTGAGACACATATACTCTGTTAGAAGCAGGTAGATTGACTTGTGACCATTTATTTTACATTCCTGAAAACAACCTAGCTCCTTGCTTCTAGTGGGCTGAAAATTTGTGTGAAGCTGAATTCAAATTCATAAACAAATAGTAATGGTAGGAGAATTTTCAAGCAATTTTAGAATTCCATCTGTGGCATTCTTATATCTCATGGTATTAAATCACATTTTCAGGCCATATTTAAATAAGAAACAGAAACATGTAAGGCACGTAGGAAATGAAAATTGACACAGTAAAAGTTTTAGAGTAATAGGGAATCCAAAGCTATTATAGTCACAAGTGACTTGTGCCCTCCGAGTATAGAATTCTTTTCCCAACACTTTAGAAAAGATCCTTGTGGGAACACCCCATTCATCAATGGCATCAAGGTACAACATGTAAAAACATCCATATGAACAGCATTCATTTGTAAGAAATATAAGTGCAAAGATAAAGGCTTCATGGTACTCTGCTTGAAAATGGCTTCCTATGTGACAGGACCCCAGATCTTAGCACAACTGATGTCCTAATGGGAGTACAATTCAGTCCATAAAAAACATGTAGACACCAGACTTGCCAAAATGAAAACAAAGACTTAATCCATCAAAGTCAATAATTCTGGGGAGCATCACTAAGTGTACTAAGTGTGCTTCTTGGCTTCTGTAATTCGTCTTCTGTCAGATTGTTCTTCATAACTGAAGTATGAACCAGGATATGGTTTTTGTGCTCAAAAGTTCACATGCTCAAGGCTACGCCAACCTCCACTGATATTACTGCTCATTCACAATACCTATTGAAGTTGTTGGCTGGTTTATAAAGACATTACTGAATTAAAGCAGAGTCTGAATACTCCACACTGGTAGATACCTCACAACACATAAGGGGATATTTCTCTCGGTTAAACTCTAAGACTGACAGAGGCTATTTTGTACCTGTTAATGATCATGGATATATCTTGACTAAGCAGTAGATCCAACCACAGAACTACCAGCATAGTCTTGTAGTTCTAGGCATTTTGAATGAAAATGTTATTAGGTTATAGAGGGTTGCACGAAGATTTCAGCCAAAAGTTGCTGAGTCTGGCAATTTATGTCGAGGTTGGATTATTTGTGTTGAGACTCTGAAAGATTGTTCTATGGATCCTAAAATTATGTAATTATATAAATACATTGGTATACTTGTGTACTTATTATATATTTTGGTTTTCATAAGCCAAAGCCATTGATATATTGAAGTAATCCTGGCTGATAAAAATTAATTATGAGTAAATACTATATAATATAAAATATAATTTATATATTTGTTTTATATTTTATATTATATAATTATATATTATTTTATATAAATATATAAATAAATATAAAATATTACATAGCATATAAGAAAATATATGATATTTAATATAATTAAATATGATTTACAAAATAAGATTTGTTATATGTATATTATACATGTAGTTAATAGTATATGTATTTTCTTATCAGATCAATATTAAATATATGGTTACACATCATTATATGACTCCTATTAAGATCAAGCATATACAATTATATAATGCATAAGTATATGTTATAGTCATACTTCAATTAAATTACTTTAAAAACTGGATCATTTATTGGTTTTAATTATGCATTAAATTTGTGTAATTATAAAAAGACATGAGCTAAATTGGCAGGCATATAATTTAGCCAAATTCCTTTTAAACCTTGTGTTTAATTGGGAGGGAATGTATCAGTGACATCTACATTGTGGTTGTTGAGTTCAGCAAAGCAGTTTGCTCTTCACAATGTTGGAACACTGTAAAATCACTGAAGAGCCCAGAAGAACATATAGATTGTGTAAAGCCACACTCTTATGACTAATATCTTAAAACTGTAGTACAGTTCTCTATCTGACCTGAGCTCAGAATAAGATACAGACGTCTCAGTGATTTAAGCTAGCATGTTCTCGGAGTTAAAATTTCACAAATAGATATTCCGGTTCTTAGACATCTGAACAAAAATTGGGACTACAGACTAGTTTCATATGATTTCAACTCTCAGACTATAAATGGTATAAATCCTCTCAGAACCTATTAAGTGGTTCCTAATAAAAAGTTGATAAGTAGATAGATGGAAAAATAGATCACACACACACACACACACACACACGAAGTAGATAAATAGGTAGATAGACGATAGGTAGACAAATGATAGATAAATAGGTAGATAGCTTCATAAATGCTAGATATTAGGTAGATAGAAAGATAGATGGTATATAGATAGATGAAAGTTATGTAGCTAATTAGATAGGTAGATAGCAGGTGGATAGATAATAGGCAGATAGAATGATAGGTAGATAGATGGATACTTGTTTGCATGCATACACATATACATCCACATGTACATCAGTATTGTGGCTATTGTCTGTATTCATTTACATCAAATTATATATCTCTATATTTTAATTTGGATGAGTTTTATGAATACTTTTCATGTGTCTATCTTAGCCTCCCTTATTTTTTCCTAAAGTATCTTGATTAACACTGGATGACAAATGCTAGGTTAGAATAGTCATGTAACAACCTAGAGGCTAAAGCAGGAGAAATAGAAATCCAAGGCCAGTTAAGTTATATCAGACCACATTATCAATAAATTTTTAAAAAAACTTATTTGACAAATTCCTGCCAATTGTGATAAGTAATTTAACATTTATTGTATATTTAATTTTTTAAATCTCCATTTTTGTTTATTCATTGAAAATTTCATACATATAAATAATATGTCTTGATCATGTGACCTCCTCACCTGTTATCATAAGTCTTTTGAGTTTTCACATAACACCTGCCAACTTTCTTGTTTATTTATTTAAATTTTAAAGGCAGAGTAAATTTTTATGATTTTGTATATCCATATAATGTATCAGTTATTTTTACCCACAAAATTTATTTTATAATATTTAAATAATGTTATACAAATCATTTTATATATTTGAAAAATAAAACTCAAGAAAATTTTCTTTTTAAATGTTACTTTGACTTTTTTGTTTTGCTTTGTTTTTTGATTTCACCAACATTTGCTGAATGGTCTCATGTATGTGAAGGGATAAATAAAAATGCGAATTATAAAGCCCATATCACTTTCTGTCATCTGCCTTGTATTGTGTCTCATAATTCTCTTTTAAGTAAATCAAATTTTAGAAATTATATTTACATGTGGATCAAGAAAAAAAAAAGAAACAAAGTTCCGACTTTACAGATGGTTGTTTTTCTTAATTATATGGATAGCAGTTTAGAAACAACTAATTGGTCATGCCTGACAAGTGATAGCACATTTTTCCAAGATAAACAAATGCTCACATTTTTCATACTTAATCAGAGACTTTATGTGCAAAAAAAATGACCAAATGTATCATCTATTCTAAGTCTCCTGTGTTGTTCTGTAATAAACGACCATCTGTACTTGATTTGACTGAGGCTTTCTGTGATGACCAGGGAAGCTGATTACATGGCAGATGGTTTGAGAACTTGTCTTTTAGAAGGAAGCAGAAAAAGATGTTTCAATATCTTGTCCTTTTCCTCCTCTTGTTCTACTGTGTTGTACAAGTGAGGTTCATAAAAGGGGCACCTCACTATCATTCTCTCTGCTTTTAGAAACCATTCAAGCTACAGGGAGAGGAAACACATTGCAGAGACTTTGCATGGTAATTTAGAAATTTAATTTTCTGAGCTTCTTTCCTACCAGGAAAGCCTGAAAATGCCACAGGTCCCTTGAACTTAACTCAACTTATACCATGATGGAAGTACTACTCCGGCAATGGAAACCACTAAATAGGCAGCACCACCTATGAAAATAAAAACAAAGACCTAATCCATAAAAGTCCATAATTCTGTGGAAGTCTTTCCACATATTAACCTTGCCTTTTGACTTCCATTGTTCTGTTGGATCCCAAATAATCAGTGTATTTGCTGGCAAGCTAGTGAAGTTGTTTTATTGGCTAAATCCTTGGATGAGTAGTCTCTGGCGGTTATTCCACCAGAGTATCTTTAGGCATCTAAGTTCGTTTTTGTTGTCTTATATTTCAGTTTCAGTACATGATCCAGCACAAGCTACAAAGAAATTGAAAATCTAATCAAATGTAATTATTTATGAAAACTTTATTCACATTAGCATAATAGCTGATAATTTTTGAAAGTGGTTTCTATAAGTTTTCTTTTTTACCTGATCCTTTGCAGGACATACAGGCACTACTAGAATCTTTTAAAGAAATGGACAGAGTCAGTTACTTTCATATCACATTGACAAACATATCCAAGAAAAGATAGCATTTTTTCTTGTGTAAAGAGTACAGACTATAGCTAGCTGAATCTTTTACACTTGGGATTGATTTAAAGCTTGCGTTTCATAAGAAGGACATAATAGTGGAATACCAATTACCTCAGGACAGCCATGAAGCTTATATTATGATCAATTATGTAAGTACTAACTTTGAAGTCTTTTGATGGGGTTTGAAATGAATCGTAATGATGCAATCATAGTGAGTAAATATTGGAACGTGTGTTGACTACTATAGTTATGACAGCCAAAAGAGACAAGATAAGCAAACAAAAACATTTACTCATTCTGAGGATTTTTACTCCTTAATAAGATCTACTTTAAGATTCTTAGTAAAAATAAAACCCAAAGCAAAATTATCTGAGGCGATCTACTACAATCTAAAATATATGGAGTATGTAGTACCCATGCTATAAACCAGTCTTGTTTACCAACAACGAAATTTCTCTAAACAGAATGACAACCAATCACAGCCAACATAGTATTATGAAAATTTACATATTACATATTTAGAATTAGGTAACTTATTTTAGTCTACATTTTAATCCCAATTTTTAAAACAGAAATATATTTTGAATCAATTATTCACTGTACTTATCAGAATTGAGGTTCAGCATTTTGTCCTAGGCCTGTGTGGATAGGGTTTTTCTGATGTGAACAGACACCATGACAAAAAGGCAACTCTTATAAGGACAACATTTAATTGGGGCTGGCTTACAGGTTCAGAGGTTCAGTCCACTATCATCAAAATGGAGCTTGGCAGTGTCCAGGCAGTCATGGTGCAGGAGGAGCTGAGACTTCTACATCTTCATCTGAAGGCCCCTAGAGAAGATTGACTTCCAGGAAGTTAAGATGAGGGTCATGAAGCCTATGCCCACAGTGAGATACTTCCTCCAACAAAGTCACACCTCCAAATAGTGCCACTCCCTGAGTCAAGGATAATCAATCCACCACTCACCCTGCAAACATGTTAGTACTTTTAGAAACATTCATGATCTATACCTTTCTAAATCAAATGATTCCTTAATTTCCAATCTGTTTAAGGGGGAAAAAAGCCAAAATCTTAAAGTCTTCATATTTACAATCAAGAGTATATTCACTGTAATCAACAACAATATATAGATACATATTTTCATAAGCTTGGGCAAAAATGAAAAAGAAAATACTCAATTTAAATCACATTTCCCTGCATGGCTCTTCTGCAGTTCAATTTTATAAGTATCCTCATCGATTCAGTAATCATTGATTATTTATGACCATTTTTCAGTTTATTCATCTTCTTCATTTTAATTCCCTTCATGTGTTTTATAACTGTGAAAAACTTTGTGGTAAAAATGTGTTTCTATGTGAGCACATTGTCCCTTTTTTCAGACACACCAGAAGAGGTCATTAGATCCCATTATAGATGGTTGTGAGCCACCATGTGGTTGCAGGGAATTGAACTCAAGACCTCTGGAAGAGCAGTCAGTGCACTTATCTGATGTGAAGAAAGAGGAACACTCCTCCATTGCAGGTGGAACTGTAAGCTGGTAAAACAACTTTGGAAATAAAACTCAGAAAATTGGAAATAGTTCTACCTGAAGATCAAGCCAGCTATACTATTCCTGGGCATATACTCAAAAGATACTACAACATATGCCAAGGACACATGCTCCACTATGTTTTAGCAGTCTTATTTATAATAGCTAGAAGCTGGAAAAAAACAGATATACCTCAACAGAAGAATGGATACAGAAAATGAAATACATTTACATAATGGAGATCTTCTCAATTATTAAAAAAAATGACTTCTTGAAATTTGCAGGCAAATAGATGGAAATAGAAAATATCCTGAGTGATGTAACCAGACACAAAAGAATACACATAACATGGAGGTGGAAGTTGATGGGTAGGGGATGAAATAGGAGGTTTCCAGGGGAAAACTGGCAAAGGTGATAACATTTGAAATGTAAATAAAGAAAATATCCAATAAAAACAACAGTGATAGGAATACCAAAAAAGAAAGAAGAAAGAAAGAAAGAAAGAAAGAAAGAAAGAAAGAAAGAAAGAAAGGAAGGAAGGAAGGAAGGAAGGAAGAAAGGATGAAAGAGATCAAAGAAAGAAAATGTGCTCATGATGTACTCATTGATAGGTGGATAGTAGCTAAGAGCTCAGAATACTCATGATACAACCCACAAATCATATGGAGCTTAAGAAGAAGGAAGATCAAACTGTGGATGCTTCAATCCTTCATAGAATAGGGAACAAAATAATCAGAGGAGGTAGAGGGAGGGAGCAAGGGGCCTAGGAGGGAGAGAGGAGGGAAAGAGAAAAAGGTGGGCAGGATCAGATATTGAAAGGGACAGGAGAGAAGTACAGAGGGACAGGAAATCCAATAGAAATATGTAGCATTGTGGAATGGGGAACTGTTGGTAGCTACTAGAAAGTCCCAGATGACAAATGGTACTGGTTCAACTGGTGGCCAACGTGTAGAAGAATGTAAATCGATCCATTCTTATCTCCTTGTACAAAGCTCAAGTCAAAGTGTATCAAGGACCTCTACATAAAACTAGATACGCTGAAACTAATAGAAGAAAAAGTGGGAAAAAGCCTCAGATTCATGGGCACAGGGGAAAATTTCCTGAACAGAACACCAACGACTTATGCTCTAAGATCAAGAATTGACAAATGGGACCTCATAAAATTGCAAAGCTTTTGAAAGACAAAAGGCACTGTAAATAGAACAAAAGGCAACCAACAGATTGGGAAAAGATCTTTACCAATCCTATATCTGATAGAGGGATAATATCTAATATATACAAAGATCTCAAGAAGCTAGACTCCAGAGAAACAAATAACCCTATTAAAAAATGGGGAACAGAGCTAAAAAGAGAATTCTCAACTGAGGAAACTCGAATGGCTGAAAAGCACCTAAAGAAGTGTTCAATATCCTTAGTCATCAGGGAAATGCAAATCAAACCAACCCTGAGATTCCACCTCAACCCAGGCAGAATAGCTAAGTTCAAAAACTCAGATCACATCAGATGCTGGCAATTATGTGAAGAAAGACGAACTCTTCTCCATTGTTGGTTGGATTGTAAGCTGGTTCAACCACTCTGGAAATCAGTTTGGTGGTTTGTCAGAAAATTGGACATAGTATTGCCTGAGTACCCAGCTATACCACTCTTGGGCACATACTCAGAAAATGTTACAACATGTAATAAGGACAAATCCTCCACTATGTTCATAGCAGCCATTTTATAATAGCCAGAAGCTGGAAAAAAACCTGTATGTCCCTCAACAGACGAATGGATACAGAAAATGTGCTACATTTACACAATGGAATACTACTCAGCTATTAAAAACAATGACTTCATGAAATTCACAGGAATATGGATGGATCTTGAAAATATCATCCTGAGTGAGGTAACTCAGTTACAAAAGAACACATATGATATGTACTCACTGAAAAGTGGATACTAGGCACAAAGTGTGGAATACCCACTATACTACTCACAGGCCATATATAGCTCAAGATGAAGGAAGAACAAAAAGTGGATACTTCAGTCTTACTTATAAGGGTGAACAAAATAATCAAGGGAAGTAGAGAATGGGAGGGACTTGGGAGGAAAAGAAGAGGGGGAGGGGAAAAAGAGGGGAAGAATCAGGTATGGGAGGAGATTGAAGAGATATACAGAATGTCAGGAAATTGAAGAGTTGTGTAGCAATGGGGGATGCAGAAGTGAGAGTAGCAACCATAGAGTCCCAGACGCCAGGAAAGCAAGAGCCTCCCAGGACCCCACGGGGATGACAATAGCTGAAATACCCACCGAAAGGGAGGGAGAACCAGAGATTAGGTATGGACTCACAATTGAGGGATGGGGCCACCCACCCATCTCCAAAATTTTAAGCCAGAATTGCTCCTGTGTAAAGGAAATACAGGCACAAAGAGTGGAGCAGAGACTGAAGGAAAGGCCATCCAGAGACTGCCCCATCTGGGGATCAATCCCACATGCAGACATCAAACCCTGAGACTATTGTAGATGCCAAAGAGTGTTTGCTTATAGGAACCAGATACAGCTGTCTTCTGGGAGGCTTTGCCAGATCCTGACCAACAGAGATGCAGATGCTGGTAGCCAACCATCTGACTGAGCGCATGGACCTCAATGGAGGAGTTAGTGGAAGGACTGAAGGAGCTGAAGGCACCTTATCTGGCGTCAATGGGAAGGGAGGCCCTAGGTCCTGTGAAGGCTTGATGCCCCAGTTTAGAGGAATGCTGGGTGGTGAAGTGGGAGTGGATAGGTAGGTAGAGGAGCACCCTCATAGAAGCAAGGTAAAGAGGGATGGAATAGGGGTGTTGAAGATCAGAAACCGGGAAAAGGGATAACATTTGAAATGTAAATAAATAAAATATCCAATTAAAAATAAAATAATTAATTTTAAAAAATGAAAGAGGCTACCAGGACCCAACTGGGATGACTTTAGCCAAAATAGGGAACGAAGGGGAAACAGAACCTGTAGAGATTACCTCCAGAAGATAGACAGGGACTCCAGTTGAGGGATGGGACGACCACCGATCTCAAAATTTTTAACCCAGAAATGTTCATGTCCAAAGGAAAGACAGGGATTAAACAATGGAACAGAGATTGAATGAATGGCCATCCAGAGACTCCCCACCTAGGGGCCGTATTGCTGATGCCAAGAAGCACTTGGTGACCAAAGCCTGGTATGACTGTTCCCAGCACCTGACCAATACAGATGCAGATACTCACATCAATCAATGGAAGAACTAGGGGAAGGAATAAAGGAGTTGAAGGGGATTGCAACCTCATAAGGAGAACAGTATCAACTAACAGGACCACCCAGGGCTCCCAGAGACTAAACTACCAACCAGAGAGTATACGTGGAAGGATCCTTGGCTCCAGAAACATATGTAGCAAAGGATGGCAGTATCTGACATCAGTGGGAGGAGTGAATCTTCGTCCTGTGGAAGTTCTATGCCATAGCAAAGTGGAATGCTAGAGGGGTGATGTGGGAGTGGGTGAGTGGGTGGAGGAGCACCCTCATAGCGGCAAAGGGGAAGAGGGAAAAGGAGAAAGTGATGGGGGGTTGTGGAGGGGAAACTGGGAAGAGGGAATATCATTTGAAATGTAAATGAATAAAATGATTAATAAAAAATGTGTTTCTAAATATATATTGAATATACTTGTTCAAGATTTTGAAAGAGGAGAATTAACCTCAATCTGTTAAGAGACTCCCACAGTGTAAAGGAAAACCCATTTGCTAAAGGAGTTAATTTCCATGCCAATGCGGGCAAACAAAGCAAGGGTTTGTGAGATCCTTCTTAATAGATTAGCTAAAAACAAACAAAGAAGCTTTAAAAAAAGAAAGAATCAAAAGGGGAAAAAAAACGGAATTATTAAGGTACCAGGAGATGAAGCTAGAAAAAAAATGGCTTACCGTTCTTAATTGTTTGATGACTATCTGAGAGGCTACATACTTTTATAGTCTAACTCCAGCTCTAGAGAATTTCCAAAACCTTTTCCATGTGACACACATTCAGACACACACACACACACACACACACACTTAAAAAGAAAACAAATCTTAAAAAATAAAAATATCACCAGTGTTTATTTGAATTCAAAATCTAAACTGCTGGCTAGCATGTAGTTGTGATTGGGAAATGTTAGATACAATATGTTATATTTAGTATGATAATAATAGTTTTTAAATATATGTTCTACTATTCTTCCATTTTATTCATGAAATTATTAGAATGTAGTATTTGCAGCATATTTTTTATTAGTAGGGATTTTCCTATGTTCTGTGGAATATGAATCACAATAACCTCCACTATATGTCTCATTTCCTCTTGAAAATTCCCAAGTGCTATATTGATTCATTTTGATAATTAGTGCTTTGTATATCATCAGATGTAATAGAAAGGAGGAAATTTCTCTCTAAATTCATTTTGTTAAAGTTCCATAATTAACAATATCTGAATTAAAAAGCAGTACAATTATTCAATATAATAACAACGTACTTAACTAACGGTAACAACAATAATGCACAGACGTGGATGGGAGAAATATCACAAGGCTCTAAACAGGGAAGAACTGTTGGAGGGAATCAACTGCTGTTAAGAGAGGGAGAATGAGACTCTGGGGGCAAGCCCTGTGTTATGTTAAGTAATCTCAAGTGGCCAACCCTAAACAGGTATCCATAGGAGCAACATTAAGTGAACCTGACAGCAATAACAGTGGTTAAATAAGAAGAGGTTATGAAGTTGATGAATGTGGGAACGCAGGAGGCTTTTAAGGATGGAGAGAGGTGGAAATTAATACAGCACTTATGCCTGAAAATCTAAAATAAGTAAAATTTAACCATAATAACTGATTAAATTCATAAAAATTACTTTAAAAATTTATGGTAAATTTAGTAGTGGTTCATGTGATTGCTTAAAAGAAATCATATGAAAGATCTATTTTTAACACCTTTACTGCTGTTTTTTAAATATATAAATCCTGAGCTATGTATCTCATGTTTGACAAAACGAAATTTATATTTTTGAAGCTCAATTTGTTTTTTTAGCACAATGAGTTCAAAAAATTTTATCAAGGGTCATCTCACGAGAAGACTTCACACAGAAATCATAAATCCAATAGTGACACAAATTATATATATAAAAAAACTCTATTCTCTGCTTTTATATCCAAAGTTAAAATTGCCATTTAAGGACATATCAAAAAAAGACAAACTATTTGGTAGTAAGGATGTGTGGCCCTTTGGACATAATTTAAGTTAGATTAAGGTATAGTAGCTTTAAATGAAAGTCCGATTTCCCCTTCAGGACAAAAATTTCATAAGAATAAATGCATAAAAATTTTATATTCATACCAGAGGACATTGAAAAACACAGTCTGGTAAAAAAAAAAGTTTGCCTCTTAAGCTATGATATTAATTCACTGCATAAAGTGTTATACTGTTTTCATCAAATACAGCCAACCTGAGTGTTAATGGCAATGTCCTTGGATTTAGGGTACTTCAAGTCTAACTATGGGCCTAGGATTCAGTAATTACAGAAAAAGTCTTGCTTGCATGTATCATATAGTGGTCTTCTCACAAGAATAGTTTTTCTTCTTATCAGACATTAATTTTTTGTCTATATACTATAAAAGTGCTATTATTTTTCTATTTTTAGGAGGCTCGATTTTTCTTCCAGTTGTCTTACATTCTACATCATGATTGACAAATATTCCTTCTCCTTTTTGTTAAATACTTTTAAGTTGCAGCATGCTTTTCCTTTTTTCCTCCATTAATTCATATGTTTATTCACTTTACAACATGAATGGAGGCCTTTTCTCCTCCCTGTCTCTCCTCACATAACCCCTCCTCTCATCCCTCCCTCCCCTTCAGCTTGGAACCCTACCATCCTGGCATGTCAAGTCACTGTAGAACAAGGTACATCTTCTCCCACTGAAGCCAGGCAAGGTAGACCTTTTAGGAGGATACACAGACAGGCAACAAAGTCAGGGTAAGTGCCCGCTTCGCTTGTTGTGGGTCTCATATTAAGACCAGGCTTCATATCTGTACATATCTGCTGCATTTGTGCAGGGGCCTAGATCCAGCTCTTGCATATTCTCTAGTTGGTGGTTTTTCTGAAATTAATGACAGATTACTATGCAGTAAAAATATATTTATTCATACTTAATTGTTACATTACTTAATGGTCAATAAGTATAGAAATAAAACAACACTGATATATTTTCATGTGTGAAGAAACTACACTCACATAGACTAAAATATAGCTTATAGAGCGCAGATCATATATGTGGAGTCAGGCTTTTCATGCAGACCCCTGATCTTGAAGGAATGATATATTTTTCTGATTGATCACATGTACAGCTCAAAGGACCTCATGCGTTAGAAAATAAAGTAGATACCATCCGATAACAAACAAAAGAACATAGATTGAAAATATTTTTTGAAATAACAACCTCTGAACTACCTTAAATTCTACTTCAGTAAAGCATTCACAATTATAAAAATGTTCTACATTATATTCATAAATGTTCGCCAAAGGGAAATAAAGTATCACAAACACAGTTACTATATTTACATGTCTATCAGCTTTCATCTTCAGGATGGGAGAATGGAGTTGTTCCTTTGATCTGTTTACCTGTATGGAGTGAATAGATGGTTTTCTACAGGAAAAGTGTATACAGCAGTTACTTTTGCCTCCTATATTTACTTTTGCCTCACACTGCAGCTACTCGGGTCAGAATTCTAATCAGTGATGCTAAGAAGACTGAACAAAAATGATGCCAGAATCTGATGCTAGACCATCCTATATCCTTGACAGTCCTTTTGGTTCTGTTGATCATTTGATAAGCCCATAAAACTTTGTGTGACCCGCGATCGTCTCGCCAGCAAGAACGCACGCGGACACCAGGATCCTTCTGCAGCAAATCTTTATTGCGATGTGAAGAGGAAGACCCCGGGCCCCGAAAAGGCACTGCTCATATACACCCTGGAGCGGTGTGTACATTTCTGGTTGGCTGCTTGCTCAGGAGCGCATATTACGCCCCGGGATGGGCCGTGATTTGGCGCATGTTCACCCCTTGCACAATGGACAGTTTATCTATAAACTTGGGAGAGCACCGGATGCCAGTGCCATCTTATAACGGCGAATACTGTCACCGCTCACCGCGGCTCTCCACAACTTTGTTGTCATTTTGGGTTTAACCATTAAAGATTTCTACTCATACACTATTTCTATAGACTTATTTGGCACCAGTTTTCTAGAAAAGTTCTATACATGTCCTTGAAAAGGAATCTTAATTACCGGCTGCAGTTCCTAAAGTAGCATACAAGGATGTAGGCAACATTTAATCCTTCCAGACCAAGTAAAATTATAGATGCATATTTTAACATCTTGTCAATCAAGGACATTTCATTTTTCCTCTTGTGAAAGTCTGACTTTATAAGTGTGGTCTGTTCTATACAATTTACACATTAGCTCATTTGAACTTAGTTTATCCACATGATAATTAATTAGCTTAACTTTATTTATGTACTTATTAACATTATGAAATGTAACAGTGTAGTACATGAATTCTCCATAAAGAATTCCTTTTGAAACCACAGGTGTCAGCTCACTGACCAAAGGTTGTGTTACTTCTCCAATGACAATGAGGACAAAAGGGAAAATTAATGATAGGGCTTGAAGTTCAGTGAAGAAATCATCCTTCACCCACAAAGACATCTTAAACTGCTGCCTGTCATGAATTGTGTGGCTTCAGATAGAAGCTATCTGAACTTATTTTATAAGCCTTAAATAGTTTTAACTTCTTGCTTAATTCATCTACTCTGCCTCAAGTAATCAGTTGTATAATGAACAAGGTATTTCTTGAAATGAAAAGATGCCTAGGTTTTCTTGTTAAGTAAGTTGCAACAGAGGCTGAAAGGAGAGTTTACCTCTGAAGTACACCTACAAACATGCTGTTATTAGCATCTGACAACAGAGAGCTTTTTCAATTTTGTCTTATCTAGGCTTATCTTTCTGTAAATTACCCAGGAGAAACAATCTAAGTGAAAGTACTTAAAGTGGGTGATAGTTCCAGAGGTAGTAATCCATGCATAGCTGTCTCCATTTTTTCTGGGCCTATAGTAAGGAAGACTATCATAGAGGAGTTGTACATTGGTATATATATTCACCTCATGGCAGCTAGGAAGCAGAAAGTACTTTGAAAGTGTGAAGAGTATGATTTGTCATATTTAAACTCATCATCATTAAAATTCCCATCCTTATTTCCTAATAGATCAATGATCAAATTTTTGCACTTATAGTCCAATCATATCTTTATGTCTCTACTACCTGGGATTCATCCTTTACACATGAGTCTCTAGTGGAAGCACATGATAATAATGTCTTTATTAACAAATACTGACAAACTTCCAATAGCAGATCAGTGTCTATGTTGTCAGTTCCAGGAGTATACAATTGAACCACATCTGTAAATGTATCTTCTATTGTATGGTATCCTTGATTAAGCTTGCACCATTGCCCAGTTAATCTTGAAGATTTATTCATCTTCTGACAAAATCAAGTATAATACTTGTATATGAATTTTAGTATCCAAATTACCACTTCTACATATTTCATATAAATTTCAGATTAAATCCTATAAGAACACCGTGCTGGCTTGGATTATGACTTTGCCTGTTTTCAACAAAGACAGAGCTTCATGTTTTCTACTTTGATATTGCCAAAATAATGGCCCTCACTGTATATGTTTGTAGTACAGTGTGAAAGTCTACAAGCAACTAAATAGGTTTCCCTCATTTTATATACCATGTCTGGAAGAATAGACATAATTCAGGTTTGTTAACTGCTACATGAATGCTGAGTGGCTTCCAAGCAAGTTTGGTGACTGAATGCTGTTATTTGTGTCAGACCACCTTGGAAATCAATTACCTTTTTGTATTTAGGTTTCTAAATTCAGTAAATACATATCCCATTGTAAGGTCTGACCTACAGTTACGTAAAGCTGTATGGGTTTATAAGTACTGTCTGCTCTCTTAGAAACCCACTTCTCAGTCACGTTGAGTATGCCTTATATTAAAATCCAATATTCAAAATGTGAAAACCTGCAAATGTGAAAATTTTCAAGTGCTGAGAGGAGTCCTTATCTAAAGGATTACATTAAAAAGTCCTGGATTCATCACCAAATATACAACCCTTCTAATGTCTTTCAATATTTTAGAGACAATTCAGGTCTCTATGAATTTCAGATAAAGTTATGTTTAACATGTGATAAATGACAGGTAAGTCTTTTATTTCTTCCATTGCATGTGGCTCACGTATTAACTGTAACATTCTGAATTAGTTATCTGGGGTTGAAGAAAGCCTTTTATTTATTAATATTTTGTCTTTTCTCTGTAGTCCAGCTAGGACATAAATATAGTTATAATGATTCTTGTGTCTGTTCTTGGGACTCTTTCCTTCTTGATGTGTTGTCATGACCAACTTCTATATGATATTTTTTTGCTTCATCATATTATATTTTAACTTATCATGTTTGATTGTTATCGCTTAGAAGACTGTTCTGTTCCTAATGAGGGACAGACAGTGACTGGATCGAGAAGGGAGGATATGTGAAGAGGAACTACTTTGCCTAGTAATGTTAGGAGCAATCAGGAAACCTAATTATTTGTTGTACTGTGAAAGTTTCTCTAAGTACTTTGTGTATACATAATATTTTGTATGTCTGAGATAAGTCTCCCTTAAAATGCTTAGTTTGAATATTTCCTACAAAGTATGATAGTAAGTATTGGCACCTACATTTTAGAGTTGGAACATAGGTGGAAAGACCTTTGGGGGTGGCTTTGAAAGGGATTAAAAGGATTTTTCTTGTAGGTAGTAAATATTTTTTAGAGCAGGCTTTTTGTTTTTTTCAGGCTTGAACTGGACTACAGACAGTCTTTGAGGTTTCCTGTTCTGACAAATGACTCTTTCTCCTGTATATACTCCATCATCTGTCATTTAACCCTCAACAAAACAGGTCTAGCCTGCATGAATTTTCAGTTTCAAAAACTGTGAGTTAAATTAGTCTATTTTTATAATAAGCAGCCTGTCTCAGAGATTTCACAAAAGTAACAGTACAGATTGAACTTTAAAGATAGCCATATCTATGCTTCTTTTATACTTTTAAACATCCAGTAGTAAAACTCTTATCTGGAAAAAATAGCTCTATCTCCAGGTAACACCTCATCCTACCCAAGGCCTTTGCAGAACTAACATGATCTGTAATTACATGTTAAAATTGTCATATTAAATATTCAAATTTAGAATTCCCCAAATCTGTTTACAAAATGGTCACTAAAGTTTTCTCTATACATCTGTACCAAACTCCACACTAATACAGGCTTTTCTGAGAATCAGACATCATAGTTAGTATATGTGCATGTGTATGTGTGTGTGTGTGTGTGTGTGTGTGTGTGTGTAAGTGTGTGTCTATGTGTGTGTCTATGTGTATATTTGAGAAAGCTAGTGTGAGAGACAGATTATGTATCACTATACTAATTTGGTGAAGCAAAGGACAGATGTCTATTCATAGAACTAAATACCCAATCAACACTCTTAGCACACAAGATCTGACAGCCTAATAGTCACAAAGACTTGATACTCCTATTCAGATTTCAAGGTCTAAATAAAAATGTGTCATTTTCAAAACAACAAACTGGATAGAGTTAATCATTATTCACAGGTGATTAGGCTTTTAGTTCTATACAGATCAATTGATTAGGCAAGACTCATTCACGTTGGTGGGCAATCTAGTTGACTTATCTAAATGTCAGTTTCAATTACAATTTCAAACACAAGTTCAAAACTATATTTGATCAAATATATGTTAATCCAATAGTATAGAAGATGGCTATTAAATATAATTTTGTCAGAGTGGTGATTTTTTTCAGGCAGGTGTTACCACTTTGCAAATGTCACAGAAGCATATCTTGACATATAAAATAGTATAGCCCCAATCTAAAATCCATAGTACTCAGATTTATATTTGTGTATTTTATACATGAAAGAATTTTATCTCATCAACAAACAATGGTACAGTTGTCTCCATGTTGATTATTTCATGAAGGTAATAATACTAGGAATGAGACTGGATTAACAGTGTTGAAATGTAGAGCATATTAATGACAATAAGAAGTTCAGTCACAGCAAATTATAGGGTGACTCATAAAACACAGAAGGGCATTGGCTTTGTTCTGTCAATAATTGAAGAATGATTAAATTTAAATAAGAAAATTATGGACTTGTGAAATGTGGGTTTCCAAAGGAAGATTAACTATGGGATATTTCTTGTAACTCAAGAAAGTGATTAGACTCTGGAGTAAAGGCATAGCAATTGAATCAAATTTGGGAGCAATTTTAAAGGTACTTTGAGAGTGAGGACCCCATGATTATGAAATAAAATCAAGAACATTGGAATTTTAAGCTTAAAATCAATGTCTAGGATGATGGTAGAGAGATTGAAACCTACATCCAAGAATGATTTTTACAAGTTTGTCTTATACTTAATTATATAGTAAATAGTCCTCAGGAGTGTGTTAACATCCTAAAGTCATTTAAAGTTTATCAGTGTCCTTAATCCAGCGGCACTCAGCTATTAAAAACAATTTTAGCATGTATTTATTACGACAGTTTCTGTTTATCTTGTTGAGCAGTGTGTAAGAAGTTAAATATTTCATGGCACATCCTGTAAGACAATCACATAGAAGTAAAATAAATATATTGTGAGAAACATTCTCTGTGATGATTATTACACTGAGCTGTGCAAATATTTCTGTAAATTTGCTTACTTATATTCATGCTGTAATTATTTTTTATTAGAAAGAATTAATTCATAGATTTATAGAAAATGTGATACATTAATTCATTTATTAAGTAATTTTGGAAATTTCTCACTGAATTTAATTATAAGAGTGAAAAATTGTTTGGAGAAGATTTATAAATGCTAAGTTCCAGTCCATCTCAGACTTTAGGACTACATATAATCAACCACATCAATGTGGTCCACATAATGCTGAGAATTATATTTTTATGATAATCCGTCTAAAATTAAAACACATTATTTTACAATAAAAGTTACAAAAAATAAGAGTAGGAATAAGTCTGAACTTGTTTCTAGCATTTGGATTAGTGACACAGCTGAGGTCACTACTCCATGACCTATATGACCATGAGTTTGTATCTATTAATGCACATTAGTTTAGTCAGACTAAAGAAGGATATTATGAAAGAAGTCTTTGCATAGGGAATTGAAGCCCCTATGAGTCAACTTGTTTATTTTTTTTCAAATATCTATACAAAGGAAGGACTTGATCAAATGGGTTCATTACTGGGTTCACAACTAAATATAGAAAGAAAAATTAACATGAGGAAATCAAATTAGAATAATAATTAGAACGAAAATATAGTATTTCCTAAACTAATTAATGGATTTTGGAAAGCACTAAGGCAGTGGTACTCAGCTATTAAAAACAATGACTTCATTAAATTCTCAGGCAAATGGATGGAACTAGGAAACTATCATCCTGAGTGAGGTAACTCAGTCACAAAAGAACAACCATGGTATGCACTCACTGATAAGTGGATGTTAGGAAAAAAGCTAGGAATACCAACAATACAAGTCACAGAACACATGAAGCTCAAGAAGATCAAGGTGTGGATGCTTCAGTACTTCTTAGAAGGGGGAACAAAATACTCACAAGAGGTACAGGGAGAGAGGGAATTGAGATAGAGAGTAGAGGTGGAGGGAAAAAGGAGGGAATCATGTGTGGGAGGAGACGAAGGATGAGTACAGAGGGTCAGGAAATTGAACAGAGGTGTACAGAAATGGGGGATGAGGAACTTGGGATAGCCACTCAAAAGTCCCAGACGCCAGGGAAGCAAGAGTTTCCCAGGAACCAATTGGGATGACTTTAGCTAAAATATGTAGTAAAGGGGAGATAGAATTTTTAGAGATTACCTTCAGTAGATAGGCACAGCCCACAATTGAGATATGGGGCCACCCACCCATTTCAAAATTAATAACTAAGGAATGTTCCTGTCTAATGGAAAGAGGGATAAAAATTGGAACAGAGAGTAAAGGAAAGGCCATCCAGAGACCACCCCACCTAGGGATCCATCCCATCTGCAAACACCAAACCCAGACACTATTGCTGATGTGAAGCATCATTTGCTGACAGGAACTTGGTATGGATGGCTGTTCAGGCTGTTCCCTGAAAGATTCTTCCAGCACCTGACCAATACAGATGCAGATACAGCCAATCATAGGACTGAGTCCGATGACCCCCAATGGAAGAGCTAGAGGAAGAATTGAAGGAGCTGAAGGGGATTGCAACCCCATAATAAGAACAACAATATCAACCAATAAGACCCCACCCCCCACTCCCAGAGCTACCGGGGAATAAACCACCAACCAAACAGTACATATAGAAGGACCCATGGCTCCAGCTGCATATATAGCAGAGGGTGGACTTATCTGAAATCAATGGGATGTGACCCTGTGATGGCTGGAGTCCCCAGTGTAGGATAATGCCAGGGCAGTGAAGTGGGAGTGGGTGGGTGGGTGGGGGAGCACCCTCATAGAAGCAGGGAGGAGAGGGATTGGATAGGGGGTTTCTTGAGGGGAAACAAGGAAGGGGATAACATTTGAAATGCAAATAAATAAAGTAACCAATTAAAATAGTTGAAAAAAAAGGAAGGGCAGCTTTTCTGGATGTAGTTTCATGTCCATTCAACACAAGACTCATTTGTGCTGTTACACTACTGTTTTTGGATGGATAGAATGGACCATCAGACCATGTTTCTTAAGAGATTATATTGTGGATCATTATACATTAAAACCATTCATTACATAATTTATTTACTTTATTATGTTTCCTTAAGGTTTATAAATCTTTTTTTCTGTTTATTCTTTAAAAAAACAAAAGAAACTCAAATCTAGGGACTTACACATGCTAGTCAAGTGCTCTATCACTTAACCTATAGTCCCAACTGCTATTATACCTTTTAAAGGTGACACAAAGTTGGCTCACGTATTGTTATAAACGCTTTTTATGCAAACATTTATTTTATAAGATATTAATTATGGACTAGGAATTCATGTAAACTAAATATGATATGTCAAAACATTCTGCTGAAAGAACTTATAGATCATATTTGTTTAATAACAAAATGTCTAGTATTTTAAGAAAATAACTAGCTACAATTTAAGTTTGGTTTTGGACACTAAGCACAAAAAATTTAAATAAATCAACTTTAAGCAAAGGATACTATACTATCACATAAACAGCTGCAAGATATCTCTCTCCCTTCCTCCTCTCTGTCTCTCTGTGTCTCTCTGCCTCTGTCTCTCTTTGTGTGTGAGTGTGTTTATGCATGTTTGTTTCCACATGAAATGCAAACAAATGCACTTAGAATGGAGAACATCTCATGTTAATCATATTTTCAGGAAAGGCTTGCTACTGTTTTTCCATTTGACTAAAAGCCACTTTGAAATGGAAGCAGGTCCTGTCCCTAAACACAAGAATTTTATGAGAACTGAACTTTTCTTTAAAAATAGCAATGCATTTTTTATATCTCTAATTTTTTGTCACGTGGTAAGCAAGTTTCAATTTTTTTCTCCTTTCATTTTTCTTTAATCAGCTTATGAAATATTGAGTGACTTCTTTGCTTTCACTATCCAATCATTTAGACCTCATTTGTATCTGCTGTCCACCTTGTTTAATCTTTGCCTGCCCAATTTTCCTTTGTGTGTTTTCACTGCAAAAGTGTTCTCTGTCCACATATTTAAGACTTCTTTACTGGCAGCATCTTTTGGTCACATTAAAGTCTCTCTCAACATTCTTAGTTAAACTAACAAACAAAAATTTGAAACAAAATTCAACACACGCACACACACACGTGTGTGTGTGTGTGTGTGTGTGTGTGTGTGTGTATTATGAATTTTTCATGATTCATGATTTTTGTTATAGGTGAATAAAATTCTGTTGTGTACATGTAGCAATTTTTCATATTTTTACTCAATAGTTGTTAGAAATTTAGACTAATTTGCTTATTTGTTATTGTGAATAAATCAGGAATGAAAGTAACCATGAAGGTGTCTTTGTAGTAGGATGCTGAGTTCTCTTTGTATGTATTTGTAGATGGAGTATATGTGTGATTCTTGTGGTAATTTTTTAAAAAATTGTCAAACTGATTTCCAAAGTGGTTTAGTAATTACCACTGCCACTAACAATAAACAGTGGTTTTCTTCTCCTTACACACACAAGCTATGTTTGTCCTATGTACTCCCGATGGTGGACATTTTGAGTCTAATGAAGAACAATCTCAAATAAGTTACAAAGTGCATTTCCCTGATGACTAAGTATATTCAATGATTTTTTAAAGTGTTTTCTATCCACTTGCATTTCATCTTTTGTGAATTCTCTACTTAATTCCTTGTTCAATTTACTAACAGTGCTGCTTCTCTTGTACATTCTTTCAGAATAATCACCTGTCATATATATTTGGTAATATTCTCCCCAGTTGTGTGGGCTGTCCCTTTTTTCACTTGACTATACAGAAGATTTCTAGTTTCATGAGATCTCATTTGACAATAGTTGACCTTACTTTCTACACTACCAAATTATAAGCCTGTATGTTAACATATAGTCCTATTTCACTCCAGTTGTTTCACACCATTAGGATTTATGTTAAGTTACTTTATCCTTTGGAGTTGAGTTCTGTTCAGAGTGATAAATAAGAGTCTCCATCAGACAGGTTCTAAGAGAAAGAAAAAAAACCCATCCAACCAAACAACCAACCAACCAAACAAACAAACATAAAGCTGAAGAGATATGATACAATGAAAACTAATTTTCTTCTTTAAATCCACATGTATCTACTAATTTATGGCTGAGTAAAAGCCCACTTTCCTGTTATGAGATAAAAGACCTGTACATGTATCTTTTATTCACCAAATCTAATTTTCTTCACAGAGGCTTACTGCTGAATATCACACTATCTAATTCTTTCTTATCTCTGGCTCAGTAGTTCAATTCAGCTGATCTGGTTCAAACACTCTCCAAGTTGACTGATTCAAACTCGATTCTCATGGATTCTCATTCAATTGGTATGCTTGGAAAAACTGCCTCTGAATTTCATGAACCAAAGTGCACAGTGACTGCATGAACTGAATGATGTTGTAAAAATTATTTAATCCAGACCTCATGTTTCTACCCCATCTTTCATCTTTCAGTTCCTGGATAAAAGTTACACCCAACCTTTATATTTACAACAAGTCACTAACAGCACAAGATCTGGGCAGATATCTAACCTTTATGCTATTAAAATCTACTTTCCTATCAAGAACCCCAAATTATTACTTACTATTTACTCTGCTTCATCTGAGCTATTCTTAATTTCAATTGGCCAGCCTTCAGGGCCATGGTTTTATGACTCACCTAACCTATGGCAACTTCTCCTTCCTCTTTCACTTTCTTCTTTTTCCCAGTCATTCTCCTCAGACATAGAGACCTGGGAATTTACCACTTACTATGTTTCACCTGAGCTGTTGTTTACTCCAATTAGCCAGCCCTCATGCATATGTTTTTTATGACTCACCTAATCCATGGCAGCTTCTCCTTCCTCTTTCACCATCTTTTTCACAGTTGTTCTCCTCAGACCCTAAGACCTAAAAACTTAAACCCCACCTATGTCTCTTCCAACCAGCTATTAGCTATTGGCATCTTTATTCACCAATAAGACATAACTTGGGGGTAGGGTCACTTCAATCTACATGCAGACTACAGGTCTCGGAGGCCTAGACTTACCATTAAAAAAGGCAGCAAGTCCAAAATTCAACAGAATGGAACTGAACAGAACTGCCCAAACTGAACTGAACACAACTGCTTTCAACTGAACTGGACCAATCTGCACTGAATTGAACTCAGCTAAACACCCATCTGCATTGTTTGAAATCAACTCACTTAATAGAAATCAACTGCACTACACTCAACTGAGCTGACTCTACCTCTGCTGCTGTTAAATAGCTTTCCTGTGCTGTTTTTCTGAGAGTTGAGAATAATCTATCTCTGATTCACCTTCCCAAAACTCTTTCCAAGTCATTACTTTGTCTGGCCCTCAACTAGATGCCACTTTGAAACTGGCTTCTTTCTTCTATAAACCAACCTAACTTTCATTGTTTGGGATTAAAGGTGTTTCCCAAGAGCATGTCCATATTCCAACCAGATCATACTGTAATCCAGGACATATCTGGATCCTAGACAGATCACATGGCCTTAGAAGGTCTTTGGATTTGCCAAAGCAGTCAAAGTGCTAGATTAAAATTCCTTTACAAATGCACGAGTCTTCTATTTCCTGCTATCTTCAGGATATTGTTTTCTTCTTTCCTAGTTCATTCGGGTTCAACAATATCCTCTGTCTCTGTCCTAACATGTTAGAAGACTTACTCTCCTACATATAGACATTGATCAGCCTCACACTTAACTCTGCCATGTTCTTTTGTAGATGTTCCCAGTGATATAAACTCCAGTTCCTTCAAGTATTCTTTTAAGTGTCAATTTCCAACTTATGTTTTTTCCATATATCTACTACTAAAGCACAGTTTATGTCTAAAACTCTGCCTTGTCCCAAAGATGATATATTTCCCTGACATCTTGGATTTCTGCATATATTTTTATAACATTTCATGTTATAATTAATTCACTAGAATCTCTCTAGTAGAACAGTAGAACATGGGTTTCAGAGGGTGAGAGGTTTTGGTGTTTCTTATTCAGTGGTATATTACCAGGAATAAATTAGAGTTCTAAACTATCACATAGAGTACTAATTTTAAAAGGAGCCACAGTAATTGTGAAGATTCAGTTTTAGGCCATTTCATTTTACAAACACCTCTTAATATCTTCCTAAGCAGAATACTGTTTGAAAACTTGATAATATATGATGCTCAAATAGTAAAATACTATAATTAGGTTTGTATGCAAATTTTCTATTCAATAAGTGTGCTTATTGTATGATCATGAAAGCATAGTGCTGCCTTGAAGTTGAGAGTATAATACATGGGTAGAGAAAATAATGACATTTGATAAATGAATAAAAATTAACATACATATGGACTAGGTGGTATGTGTCTTATCAGTTAGGAATCTTTTTCTAACCACATCTTTTGTTCTTACAAATATTTCAATGTTATTATCTCATATTACATGGCGCTCTCTGGTCCTTTTCAAATCTGCCTTTGTGAGTGCCCTATAAAGAACTTCTATTAAAAGTTGATGCGATCAGTCATTTCAGTTCTTTATTTCTCATGGATTTCACCTCCATTAATGGTTATTGTTTTGAACAAAACCACCCTGACAAGCACATAAGATGAAAAGCAATACCAATAAGTCTTATACAGAACATTCGATTCACCCCATGTACATTCATAAGTGTTTCAAGTGAAGACTGTGTAAAAAGTGGGAAATAGAGGTGTTTTCTTATTCATTTATAATTCAAAACATATTTTCAAAAAATTTAGAAATCTTCAAAAAACTTGACTTAGAAGCATTCTACTTCCATAAATAAAGTGGAACCTTAAAATCAGTTCTCTTATGCTAAATATGAACAACCCCTAACATTATATTATATATTAGTAAGTTGAAACCACATTGTTTAGCTCATAGTATTGACACTAAATCTCAATGTCAGAATTATGAACAAAACCTACATTTATGGATTACCAGTAGACAGTTTACTGTTCCAGACAGGCCTTTAACATTTATCAGTTAAGACAGCATGTCATTTATATGACATGCCTGATTGTTTCTGCTTACTATGTTTTCATGCTCATTCTATAAATACCAAATTTATTGCTCACTAATATAAATTTACAGCTTGATATGATCATTTTAAAAAATCAAGATGGATAGTCATATTTCTATTAACTCCATAAGCACTGCATTAACTAATCATCAACTTTTGGGTGAATAGCAAATAAAATATTTACAATAACAATTTGATAAAGCCACTGGACTAAACATTTAAGATTACAAAAACACTCACTCACTTGTATCCACAGATATATAAGAATTTATCTCGGAGAAATAACACATTCATCTCATTTTTATTTGGTTAATTATTTAATTTTTAATTCAAATCATTAAGAGTATGTGAGTAGGAATTAAAACTGTCTGCTTTGGAGATGCAAGTTAGATTAAACTAAAGTGGAATGATCAAAACATTAAGCTGTAGCTAGTAGGTCACCTTGACTATTTTGGCATAAATTATTGGTCCTTGTAAATATTTTGATTTCTTAATTTGTTGCATATTAAATTGTACTTATGAAGATATAGACAAATGAATATATTGCATCATAAAGTTAATCCACATAGGTATGCTTTAATATAGAACCAATATATAGGACACCATTTTTAAATTGTCTAAAATGGTTCTCAGAAACAAATAAGGCAAGATAATAAAGAACTAGTTTAGAATAAACTTTAAATTTATGTATTAGGATGTGCACTCATTTGTATGTTTCTCTGTGTGTGGTGTTGTGTGTTTGTGCATATGTTTGTGTGAGGGAGAGGAATGCATGCTATACATGTTCTGAGCTCAAACTCTGACCATAAGCACATTGACATGTTAAGAGCTGACTGGTTTGATTTTTGATATTTTTTAAGAGTACAGTGTTATGAAATGTAATGGGATATAATAGAGCAAGTGAGTAGCTGATGGTCCCATGCCAAGGCATGCCCCCGTGTGATTATACCATGCAACAGATCTAGTGTAAAGGGGGCTTATTGGAGGAATGGAGAGAAGTGTGGGCCTGGGAAAGGGGTTAGAGGCAAACAAGTGGACATGTAGGCAGACAGACAGATGGGAGCAGAGCTATGAAGACAGAGAAGGACAGCAAAAGAGAGAGAAAACATGGAGAGAGAGGGGGGAGGGAGGGAGGGAGGGAGGGGGAGGGAGA
>NW_021604564.1:30990448-31026754 GCF_004785775.1 Grammomys surdaster | reverse complement strand
TTATCTGTAAGCTAACCTTCCTCCCTTTTTGTTTAGTTACCACTGAGGAACTAGGAAGGGGTAATGGCTGGGAAAGACTGAGGGAGTTGTGCTATTTAGATTATTTTTGATGACTGGAGGGAGTGTCATCTTTGGGGACCATAAGAAAATTGAGATGCTGGCTAAATGCTGAAAGAGCTGGCTGCTTTGCTGATGTCCAGGATCTTTGAGAATATATGTGCCTAGGAACGTGAAGGCCCATTTGAAACATCAGTGAGGTTAACTGAAATATCTATGGGTGAGCATTCTGGAGCCTTCCTGGCTGCAGATCTCAAGGAAACACTTGGAAATGGCATGATATTGAAACATATATATGTATACGCATATGTATAAGTATATGTATATAAGTATATGAATATGTATTAGAAGCAAGAGATAAAGTTAAATGGGGAGAAAATTTATATTCGTAGGTGTACATTTGAATCTTGTAGGGCCATATTCTTGATATCTGGGGAGAGGGGAGTTCAAAAACTAGGGCACAAGACCGTAATTCCACTCTCTAGAATAGGTAACAGGTAGGAAACTTTGGTTCTTGATTAGTGGGAGCATTTATCTGGAGACCATTTGGCCCATGAGAGGTAGGTTCAAGTGGATTTTCTGAAGCTTACAAGAATCATTTTAAATTTACAAAAAGAAACACATTTTAGACATGTTACATTGTAATAATTACTGAAATCAACATTTTATAAAAGGCAGTAAACATATATCTTTGTGTCATAGTGGAGACTTGGGAAACTTTTTGTTGTTGTTAAAAACATGAATACTCCATAATGTGAACTCAGGGAAGACAGCACACTTCTGTGAACCAGAAGAGGCAAAGGCTCATTTGACCTTGATTTTTAGTATGACTACAGACTATGAAAGGGGCTTCTTCATTCTAACCAAGAAGACTGAGTGTATTTTTAGTACAAGGAAAAACAATTTTAACTTAAAGAGAGCCAAAGAAAATTTAAAATCTTAAGCTTGTGACTATAGTAGTAGAGTGTTTACTGGGAGGCTATACCATAGTTAGACTAATAATTTATTAGAACTCCACTGATCAGTGTTGGGAATCTGAATGTTTGAAGTCCTAATACAATAGTAATATAGGCAGAGGAAGTAATACAAAGCGCTTCTCATTTCTTTTATGTATTAAATCACTTTCTTATCAACAGCTACATTTTTACTTGGAATTATCAATCTTTTGTTTATTTTTTATTGGATATTTTATTTATTTACATTTCAAATGTCATCCCCTTTTCCGCTTTTCTCTCTGGAAACTCCCTATCTCATCTCCCTTCCCCTGGTTCTATGAGGTTGTTCCCTCACCCACCCATCCACTTCCAACTCCCCACCCAGGCATTCCCCTAAACTGGGGCATCTACACTTCAAAGGATCAAGGGCCTCTCCTCCCATTGATGCCTAACAAAGCCATCCTCTACTACATATGTGGCTGGAGCCATCTGTCACTCCATGTGTGCTCTTTGGTTGGTAGTTTAATCCCTGGGAGCTCTGGGGTGTCTGTTTGGTTTACATTGTTGTTCTTCCTATGGAGTTGAAAAGGTGACAGCAGATGCTTCCAAAGATATGGAGAAAGATGAATACTCCTCCATTTTTCGTGGTATTGCAAGCTGATACAACCACTATGAAAATCAGTCTGGAGGTTTCTCAGAAAATTGGACATAGTACTGCCTGAGGACCCAGTTATAACATTCCTGGGCATATACCCAAAGGATACTCCAAAATATAACAATGATACATGGTCTACTATGTTCATAGCAGCCTTATTTATAATAGCCAGAAGCTGGAAACAACCCAGATATCCTTCAACAGAGGATATCTGTACAACAGAAAATGTTGTACATTTACGCAATGGAGAACTACTCAGCTATTACAAACAATGACTTCATTCTTAGGCAAATGTATGGACCTAGAAAGTATCATCCTAAGTGAGGTAACCTAACCAAACACAAACACACACACACACACACACACACACACACACACACACGGTATGCACTTACTGATAAATGGGTATTAACCCGAAAGCTCAGAATACACAAGATACAATTCACAAACTACAAGAAGCTCAAGGAGAAGGAAGACAAAAGTGTGGATGCTTCAGTCCTTCCTAGAAGGGGGAAGAAAATACTCATGGGAGGAAATGTGGAGACAAAGTGAGGAGCAGAGACTGAAAGAAAGGCCATCCAGAGACTGCCCAACCCCAGGATCCATCTCATATACAGACACCAAACCAAAACACTGTTGCGAATGTCAAGAAGTGCTTGCTGACAGGAGCCTGATGTAGCCATCTCCTGAGAGGCTCTGCCAGAGCCTGATAAATACAGAGGTGGATACTTGCAGCCAACCATTGAACTGAGCATGGGGTCCCCAATGAAGAAGTTGAGAATAGACTGAAGAAGCAGTATTTATCAACCTTAAAAACACCTTCTTAGGCCCTAAAAAAGCTTTCTTAGGTCCTCATAAGTTAAGTTTCTATATCTCCAGCCTCACATAAACTTTACATTTTTTTCATATCCATTTTTTTTAGCATGAATGAGATACAGATGATTGATTATTGGAAGCAGTCACTGTAAAGTGAGTTCCTTTAGAGAAGAAATAGTAAAAAGTTACATCTGAAATATTTTTATTTTTTAACATGAAGCCTGTAAGTGAGACACTCCTTATTTTCAATAAGAGACCTGGTAGCTTTAACTAAGGAATGAACTGACTGATGAGCTGGCTTGGTACTGGTTTACCTAGGAGTTAGGAGTTAGTTACCTGTTCTCTAGCTGTCAAGTTATAATTAGATTAGGTTTTAATATGATCAGAATCATGAGAAGGATAAATTATAATCGAAATTGCCTATGAATTAATCAAAACTACTGAGATTAATCCATGATGTAGAGAGTTGTCTCAGGTTCCTGTTGTCTTCTTAGCACTGTGGGAAGAGGTGGCATTTGGCCATTAGTTCCAAAAGATGAGAGACTTTTTCCATTGAAGAGGATCATGGCAGAGACTTACAAAATCTTTGTCTTAAGCACCGTGCTGCAATCAATTCTCCAGTGTCCTGTTTGTTCACAGTTCAGGCTGGGCCCTAGCAGACCGCAAGGCATTGGGGAAGTTTGACTCATTGATTACCTTACCATGATCCAGGTAGAATCCTTTGTTGCTCTGTGCATAGCTTCCTGAAGACCTTGTGTGAGGGAGTGTCACTGTTTGCATTTGGTAGTCTCTGTCATAATAAGTTTAAATGTACTAAATGCCATATTCAGCAGGTATCCTACAGGCTTGAAGGCAAGTATTTACCAAGCATATCTGAGCTAAATAATTGTCTTCTGATTTTAGTTATCTGCTCCAAACTGTATCTTGCAAACATAAAACAAAAAACTAAAAGTATTTAATCTCGTATAATAATTTTGAAGCTCTTTTAAGACTAAAACTTTATGTTTTATACATATTAGGTTTGATCCTTAAAAATTAGTTTTGAATTGAGGATCTTGTAGTATAAAATTTTTAAATATATAAGCATAGTCTATAAAGAGACTGGGAACTTGTCTAATCTTTATATCGTGTATCAATAGAGACATAACTGTTTCCTATATAATTTAGTCCATAAAATATTTACAGCATATGAAATCTAAAGTTATATTATAGCTTAATAACATTAGGAAAAAAGACTGTACATACTTTAAAGGAAGTGATTTTTTTAACCTTTTTTATGTTATGAACCTCCAAAATTATTTAAAAGGAGTTTAAAATCTCTCAGTTCTGTTTTTTGTAACATTAAAATAAGATACCCATTTACAAGTAAGATTATAAAACAACAATGTAAACCACTTAATATCTTTTCTTTTCTTTTTTTTATATCTTTTCTTTTATAAACATGATTTTTAAGACAGGACAGAATTTATTCAAAAATCTTATCCCAACTTAAAAGTATCTTTGGAAACCTGTTTTCTTAATCAACTCATGCCATAGGTTGCAGCTCTTATTCAAGATGGCTGTCTAGATACAACTCTACTTTCTTTATCCCATACTTAAGATGTCAAGGAGACACAGGTTCTTTATATCTCCAAAATGGAATCATGTCATATGGTTTAAAATTATCAAAGCACAAACTTTAAATTACTAACTACTAATTATGAGTTTTAACCATATCCGATAATTTATATCAGTGATCCTGTTTTTGACCCTTGACTTTAAAAATATATTTAAAACAATTGAACAATAACCCATTTTTAGAGATAGCAAAAAAGTAGTATAAAACAAGAATAGAGCAGTATTAAACAATTTAATAATTATCCATACTTAAATAACATTTGAATTTCTATTATACCAAATTCTGGTCAAAAAGGGAAGAGGTAAACACTGGGTCCTAGGCAGCAAACCACAGAAGAAAGAAACAGCATTCATTCATCCATCTAAGACCAATCAGAAGCAAGCATGCTGTGGCCATGTACTGGTAAATTCATAAGAACTTGGACATACATTTTAAGTTAGGTTTTGTTAATCTGAATAGACTTTTATAATCTTGAACTTTCATCATCATATAGAAATTCATACCAATTTGAAATATGAGACTGATTGCTGCATTCTTAGTCTAATAAGAGATACAACAATAAACAGTTCATTAGGACTCAGAAGTATTATACTTGTTTCTTTATACTATGTGGTCATCTTCAGATGGTGAAGTCACATGACATGGCTGGTATTTAAAAACATTTGTGTTTCTATAGATATTTGTATCTAAGTAATATGTACATATACACACAGAGTTAATTCCAAGTTACATACAGAGTTGAATTTGAGTTACATACACACATACAGGACACAGTACCCATGGATGAGGTACAGATGAGTCCCTAGCATGGATACCTGCTGTCCCAAGGAACCCAGAGGGAACTGAATTTAGAAGACACAAGCTGTACTGTTAAACTGTCATTTATTCAGACAGTCCCCAGTGCTAAGAGCATGAGGAGACATGGTTCTTCCTGTACAAGATTTTCAAGAGAAGCCAAGGTGGAGCACCCAGTATTCAGTGAGCCAGAAAGCAAATCTGTTGCAAGTAGGTATAGCAGCAGTAAAGGCAGACAAGTAGACATGTAGATATGTAGCCAAGTGGGCAGATGGGATCAGATCAATGAGGGCAGATAAAAGGTGATGGTGGTGAGGATGCAGAGAAGATAGGAAGGCAGAGAGAAAAGATGAGAACAGAAAAAGAGAGCAAAAAAGAGAGAGGGAGTGATGCGGATGGAGGAATGGGGAGAGAGAGAGAGAGAGAGAGAGAGAGAGAGAGAGAGAGAGAGAGAGAGAGAGAGAGAGGAGAGGAGATGGGAGATGAGGTGGCATGTAGTGGTGTACCTGGAGGCAATGGGAAGTATACAGTAAGCCATTTCTCTGTCCTTGGGAAGAGCCTAGTGGAATTACCTAAAAGCTAACATTCAGTGTGTGAAATTTTCTTAAAAAGTAGTAAAGACATATTAATATTTTACATGTTTTATACCTTTGTTAACTAATTTTTTTTTAAAAAGGGAAAAATTTCAAATAATTTTTATATTTTGTCTATATATTTACATATTATTCAATTATATAGAGTACCAAGCAAGAATTCATAAATATTCAAAAACTGTATTTGTTATTTATAACGTATTTTGTATTTTATTAATGAATATAAATGGTCATTGAGTTAGAACTCTCTATAATTGCAACTAAAGATTATCATGAGTGTACCCACATTAAAAAAAATAAAACCAATGCATTCTAGTGGGATTTTGTTTTGCGTTTTTATCCATTGTAGAAATTATCCATTGTTAAAATACAATTGTTAACAATGTATTCTTAAATATTCTCCTATTTCAAACAAAATATATCTGAAATATCTTGAAATTTATATATCAACACTTTTCAGTATTTCAAAAATTTCAATGGATATTAATATCATCTAGTGTCTAGAATATTTTATTATGTTTATTTAGTGGATGTATTATTTTGTCTTCAGGTATCAAATAAATGCATTTATGTTATCTAAGAAACACATAGTATCTCACTATAATCTAATTTTGTAAATTGTGCTTGTGTAAAGTAGAGCTTATTAACTTAAGAAATTACTCATGGAAATCTTATTAGGCTGTCTATCTCACTTTATTATGAGACAATTTGCTAATTTTGCAAATACAATTGGAAGATTTATTTACGACAGGTTATATTACATCAATCTCTTATTCTCAATATATTAAGGACTGATGAATTGAACATTGTTTCGATTTCCTCATTTCTTTGTCATCTAGGAAAAACAGAGATTCTGAAATTAGGTTTCAAAAAGTATGCATCAGGAATAATACATTAAAATCTTCAATTTTCCCCAAATTAAATTTAAATACTTATTTAATTGAAATACAAAAAGCACCGCCTGTGTGTTATAAGTCTACATCTTAGCCCTATATAATTTTTGTACTTTTAAAATATTATTTTATGGAAGCAGAAAATTAGACATATTTATTTATACTTTGTCATTGTTTGGAAATATTTAATAAAGATTACAATGTGGATACAAATTTTGGATACAAATTTTTGGATTAAAAAGCAATCTGCATAATTTCATGCACTTTCAGTGATTTTTTTAAAAAAAGGAAACAAAATCAGTTATACTAATTTTAGTATAAATATTTACTTCCACAATAACACATTTTTCAAAAATAAAATCTTAAAGTAGAACCATGCAGTTACTTTATATTCAGTCATTATTTTGAACAGATTGCTTTGAGACTAAAATTAAATTTCATGTTTATTATACCAATCAAAAATTGAGATTTAAAGCCAATGGGGATTGTTGTGAATAACTTCATTCAGTAGACTTAAAAAACCTTGCATTGATTCTACTTGTCTCTGGAAGACTGTGAACAAACATACTACAGTACAGTAAAGAAACTGGTAAAAATTCAGGAATATTCAAACTAAACAATTTTCCAAAAGCTAGGTTGCAATTAGGCAACACTCTGAAGACTTCATTCAGAAGGCATCATGCGAAACTTAAGACATTTTTTAAAAACATATTCATGCCTGAAGGCAAGAAGATCTACACTGTATGTTAATCTGGTTGTCTTCAGAAAAAAAAAGTGAATGGAATTAAAGCAATTCTTTTTCTATCCACATTCATTAACCTTCTGTTCCTCAGAAGAAAAAAGCTCTGAAGGCATATGCACCCGCAGATGGAAATGCACTCGTGGAATTTTTCTGCAGCGGCCTGTATTAGTCAAATGAGTGGAACATAAGATGGACTTATGGGGAGGTAGAAGCAGATGATAGGAAGAACAGATTTCTGACTTTGGCACTCAACAGAAAAAGGGATTTGCTCATGTGTTCTTTTATTCTTGTTTACATGTTTGTTCCAGAGGTATGGTTTCCATTTTTTACTGATTTCTGCTGAATTAATAGAGTATACCTTATAAAGAATTAAGATGCATGAATTCTCTAAAGCAAGCCTCTGCATAAGAAAGAGTAAATATCAAGGGAATTCAAGACAAAAGAAGTGTATAGCAACTGCCTGTAAAGAGCTTCATCTGAATATTAAATTGTCTACCTTTTTTTTTTTCATAAGAGATGGCAGGACCAAAAATAAACACAATGATTCTCTGAAGTATTTTGAACACTCAGTCATTTTTTTCGTACTGCTCACATACAATTAGTATTAATGTTGTTGGTGAGTGGATATTGAAAAATATAATCATGCACAAAGGAATTTTATTCAACCATGAAGAATAATGAAATTCTGCAATTTGCACACAAATTGATCAGACTGGGAAAACGAAATCTTACTTATTCTCTTTTATATCCTGATCTTTGCTTCTAATTTTTGCATATGTACATTAGATTAGTGTGTAAAGGTCAGGAAAATGTGATGGAAACCAAGGGAGTGATTTGTGAGTAAAAATAGGACCAATATTACACGGAAGAAAAGGTATAGAGGGATTGAAAGATGATAGAGAAGGGAATGGAGGATAAAAAAGTTACAAATAAGATGCCATAAGGAAATCTGTACGACTCTATATTAATTAATAAATTAATGAATTTTAATAAAATCACACAACTTATATATAAACATTTTAATGTTGTTTACTATTACCTGACACATTTGTGCTTATTGAATTATTTAACATATATTTTTTGCAGATGACTTCCAGAATATGAACAGACACATTTAGATCACCACAGACCGAATGGACACATTTGAATGCTGACTTTGCATCACTCATCCGTATGTCCTTCAGTTTCTACACTGTATCTACATGATCTTCCTTGAGTATTGCTGTAATCCAGGTGTCATCACGTAGATATCCACACCCATGAATCAACTGGACTGTGTTTGTATATTTAAACATTTTTTTGAAGACACTGCATTGTTTTATTTAATTTTGAAAATAAGGTTATAAATGGACCCATGAACACTGTTGAAAGCTACAAAAATAGCTTTTGGAAAGTTAAAATTTTACTGTAATTTTCATATTAAATAAACTAGGTTTGCTTTTTAATCAAAGCAGAAAAATGTTTCCAGGAGGGGGGACTCTCGATTCTTTACCTCTATTGATAAATCTGTGAATACTTCTATTTTATTTTTAATTTATAAACGATTTTTGGAAGAATACATTTGAAGATTTAACTATAGAAACATGGATACATCATAAAAGATAACGTTAAGATGAAGATAATTCGTATGTGATGCAGTTAACTGACAATGGAGCTAGGCTCAACAAATGAAACAAAGTAGGTAAGAAGAAGATGCAATAGTCAGAATGCGTTTGTTTTTACAGATATCAGAGTTTAAGAACCTGCAAGTTATCCTCTTTTGATATTTTTATTGGATATCTTATTTATTTACATTTCAGATGTCATTCCCTTTCCCCTTTCCCCAGGAAACCTGCTATTCCACCCCCCTGAGACCCCCTATCCCATCCCCGGTCCTCCTTTTTGCTTTTATTCCATTTAAATTACATGTAAGTATTAAGGTCAGTTCTAGGTTGAGGAACTAGCAATACAATAGATGCAAGTAGTCAAGGAACAAGGAAGACAATAAACATAAATAGTCAAAGAGCAAGCAAGGCAATAAACAAATTTCTCTGAACATTCCCATGATCACTATTTCTAAAGGCTTATCAGGATGACCAAAATACCTCAGCCTACTTCCCTGTCCTAGCTCAAAGTCATTTTCATTACTGAAGCCTACTCCTTTGTTCTAGCCTAAGATTTAGGTTTCTGCCTGAAATTACTTCTTTATTCTAGCCTAATGTCAGATTCCTGCCTGTACCCATTTCCTTGTCCTTGGCCAATGTCAGATTCCTGTCAAGCAGCCCCAAAAGCTATCTGCCTCTCCCCATTGTTTATTTCATTAACAAGACTGAGCCTGACTTAGGTAGTTCTAACAAGAATCCCTCCTTATCCATCATGGAATATGCATTATTAAAAGCAATAAACTTGTGACTTAGATTGGTAGGGCTCTGCAGAATCTTTCCTGCCCTTGGCTTGCCAACCTTTTAATTTAATAACTCTGTCTGGGGGTCCATTTTCAGTTTCAAGCAATGTACTTTGGCTGCCAACATGTTGACAAGCTTTAACTTAATTGAAAGAAATAAAAATATTTCCAGGACAAAAAGAAGTAGTGTGTTCAAGCTAGATATGCCATTCTTGAAGCTTGACCAAAATCGAAATACTGACCTCAGGTCATGGGTAATTTTATCAGCAGAATCTGCTGCCATGAGTGAGCATGGACAGTCCTAGACCCGTGGCACAAATATTGCAGAGGTCTGCCTGGTCAAGCATTAGATGGGGAAGATGTGCCTACTTCTTGAGAGACTTCAGGCCCCAGAGAAGGAGGAAGCAACCTCTTGGAAACAAGAGGTGGGAGGAATTGAATGAAATACTGTCAGAGGGGGAACCCAGGAGGCAGAAAGAACTGGAATGTAAATAAAATGATAGGATGCAACAACTCTGTTCTTTGAAGGCCTGTCTGATCTCTGTTCAATTTCTTTTTCCATTTTTTTAAAAGTTTGAATTGTTCTTCTATTTATTAGCATTAAAAAAATTAGATATTTAAAAAAGTGTTTTGGTAAAGTACATGGAAAATACAGAGTTTGTTTCTACCAAATGGTTGGGACCATTGTAGCAGGCATAGGTTGAATTATGAAACAGTTTTACAAGAGCCTAAGCTTTATAAAGTCCAGTTTATGATGAGCAAAAGTATGTAATTCCACTTGATGTTTTTTATTGATTATTTCATTTATTTACATTTCAAATGTTATCCCTTTTTCGGGTTTTCTCTCCACAAACCCCCTTTCACATCCCCCTCCTTCTTAAATTAAAAAATAAGGAAACAAAAAATCCAAAACAAAAATCAAAAACTGTTCTGTCTCTCCTCTCTCTCTCTCTCTCTCTCTCTCTCTCTCTCTCTCTCTCTCTCTCTCTCTCTTTCTCCCCTCATCCTCCTCCTCAACCTCCTCCTCCTCCTCCTTCTCCTCCTTTTCCTCCTCCTCCATCCATAAGTCCTTTCTGTCCTGCTGTACATGTCTCTCTAATGCATGAGAGCTGGATATATCTTATCTCTGACTCATTCTGTCAAAACTTTCTGTGATTTGTCACCTGATTGGTCATGTTGTCTGGCCCTCAATGAGACTTTGCTTCCAAATATGCTTGTTTCCTTCAACAAACTAACATTACTCATATTGCTCATGATTAAAATTGTACTAAGAACATGTCTATATTCCAGCCAGACCACACAGACATAGAAGTTCTTTGGATGGTATCTCTTGCCAAAGTATCCATGTTGCTGGATTAAAACGCTTCTAAATGTTGCTAGTAGACAAAACATTGACTTGTTCTTATATGGGGTGCTTATTCAGACACAAATATAGACACTGCAGATATAATCAAATATTTGAAGACCTAAAAAGAGTAATTTGTATTGATTATATATTGATATTAATGAGGTGACATGTGTGAGTGTTTGTATGTATGAGTGTGTGTATTTGTGTTTATGTATCTGTGTATGTATGACTGTATATGTGGGAGTGTGTTTAAACATGAATGTATATACTTGGGAGGGTGGGTATTTATAAGTGTGTTTGTGTGTATATGAATGTGTATCTAAATCTCTATATTTATAAATATTTATGTTTGTGTACATGAATGTATGTATGTATGAATATGTGTATGTATGAGTGCATATGTATGAATGTATGCATATGTGAATGTGTATACATATGTGTTTGTATTACATGGATGTCTGTATCTCAAGTTTATAGTTGTAATACTTAAAAAATATATATTTGTTGTACCTTTTTTTTACCAGGCAAATCTTAGATTTTTCCCAAAAATTATTGAAATGTTCTGCTCCTAGCTAGGGTTTTACTTTAAAAATATTTTATGAATATTTTTAAACATTTACATTTTCCTTGACCTAGAAAAGTATTTTGTCATAAAAATGATGGTTATTATTAAGTATAATAATAAAAGAACTAACTGAGGGTTGTGTTTTGATTTTTTTATATAGGTCCATTTTAAGTTACATAGTTAGGATAAAGAACTTAAATAAAAAATTGATATTCACTGATAAGAAATCTGTCAATGTTGCTAATCATTTTAATAATACTAAATAAAACCCTCTGATGGTTTTAGTAATTCACATGGGCAATGTATCTGTTTTTTCCTCTTTGTAACCTTGTTTTCTTGAGATAAATAGTCTCCATAAAACAAAGAACACAGGGGAAAGTGTCAAAGCTTCAAAGAAATGGATTAGAAAGGTTGAAAATAGTTGCAAAATTGACAAAGGGGTTTTGGAGATTTTATTGAGGTATTTGCATGACCCTACATTATATTCTTTGTTTTTTTCTACACAATGAGGACTAAGCTATATAAAGTATCCTATATAAAAATTGCATTATGCAGCTCCTTAATGTCTAGTTACAAAGAGTAACAAAATATGTGTGAGAGTTGGGGAACCTAGGTATGAATATTCAATATACTAACAGTAACAAGGAATGTAACAAGCTGACTAGTAGTCTAAGTTTATTTGCAAAATTTTCAGGATGAAAAACCTTAATTAGTTATGAATGATTTGTGCCCAGCACAGGCTATTACAACTTGTTCATCTATAGCAAGGCATTCATAATGACAAATGAGAACAGAAAAATTATTCATACCATGAAAACATGAACCAGAAACTTTCGTGTAATATGGTTTATATTTTGAGACAACAAATACAGTTACTCTTACTGACCCCTTTTAAAAGTAAAATTAAAACATATTTCAAAGAATGTACCGCTTTACTATTGATGCTGCTACCATAATATATAACACGTGTGGTACATAAATTATTTACTTGGGATTTGTTATTTTCTATTTTACTTTTAGACAATTAATATAGCTATTTAGACAATAGTGCTAATTTCACAGCATGCTATCAATCTTTTTGACAGAGTACTTACATTCTAGGCAAAGATGAACACCTTTTTTTTTTCTTTAATTCTAAACACATTTCAGTGTATTTTTCCTCAGCTTATTCCCTTACACTGTAAATCTCTGTTTCAGTTTGTGATATCAAATGATATAATTTTTGACAGCCATCTGGAAATCTCATAAAAGTATCCAAATATTAGATTCCTATTGATGGTAACATTTGAAGAATTACAAAATTATTTTCATATTTTTCAACAATACATGCAAACAAGAGACAATTTCTGCACATGTTAGAAAATTGAAAATATATTATACATTTTAATAGTTAGATTAAAAATAAACCCTTCAAAGTAGTATTATAAATTTCAACGTAGAAATGAATCTAGAGTGTGCTACCTGGAAATGGTGGACATCTAAAGGTACTGTTCATAATAAAGTTTTAGGAAGGTAAAGTTGATAAATTACTCCTTCCATTTCTCAAACTAGGATGGGATGTGGCTTTGAACTGAAAGTTGAAGTCTGGAAAGTGGGAATTCTTGAATGCTGGTGTGTTAGAATGTTTACCATATGCATGGAACAGAGAGAGTTAGCATTTATTGATGCTCACATTTCACTTCATCCACCATCTTCTTTATGCTTGCCTTTGTTGAGTTCTTAGACCTTGCTATGGTTTCATGATATTTTCTAATGTTATTGATAATCTATGAGCCATACTACCAGTTAATTATTGCCCACAATGAGCATCTCTCTTTCTTGTACCTTTTCTGAGTATTTATAACAGTTAAACTTTAACCTTTATTTTCTCTCCCTCCCTCTCTCTCTCTCTCTCTCTTTCTCTCTCTCTCTCTCTCTCTCTCCTTAAACAAATCATATTTTTATTCTTTATTTACTAGCAAGTAGTTTCTCTAAGTTTTTACTTAAATGCAATCTAGGTATATTTCTTAAACAATTGAGAAGATAACAGAATAAGATTATCTTACTTAACTAAAAATCTTTATGGTAGTTCAAAGTACATATGGTTTCTAGTAAGGGACCTGATTGTTGCCTAGCTCCTATGTATCTGTCAACAGCAAGGTCTCATCTATGTATCCTGTCTTGATATAATACTGCTGAGGACTCATATAGATAGTGCTCGCAACTGTTTTCTAAAAGACTTTTTTGATGGTTGAAGAACAATTATTTAATTACCATTAATGATGTCTAGTAAGTAAGTTAGAGCCTGTTAGTTCAGAACTCAAATGGGCTTAGAATACCATTATGGGGCACACATAATTGTAAAGTAAATATTAAAAGAACAATCTTTTAAATGATATTTTGATGTGTGTGGTGATTTGAATAGGCATGTTCACCATAGACTCATGTGTTTGAATGTTTTATCCATGAAAAGTGGCACTATTAGGATGTGTGACCTTATTTAAGTCAAAATGGCCTTGTTGTAAGAACTGTGTTACTATGGGGGTGGGCTTTGAGGTCTCCTATGCTTAATCTCTGCCCAGTGTGGAACACAGTCTCCTTCTATTGCCTTAGAATCAACATGTAGAGCTCTCAGCTCCTCCACTGCTGTGTCTATCTTCATGCTGCTATGTATTTGCCGTGACAATATTGGACTCAACCTCTGAAAATATAAGACAGCCCTGAATTAAGCGTTTTTCCTTATAAGTGTTGCTTTGGTCAGTATGTTGCTTCAGAGCAATGAACCCTAAGACCCAATATGATACCAATTGGTGTAATAGGCCTGGCCATGCTTGTTTGGAGGATTGTGGATTTTGGGACTTTGGATTAGAAAAGCAGAGTAATGCTTTAAGTGGGCCTTAGATGGCCTTTCTAGTTGAAGCATGGAAGACAGAGGTGCTGAGGGTAATTTGAACTATGGGCTCCGGGCTCAAGATGTTTTAGAGAAGAAAAATTTTAGTATGTTGCCTAGAGATTACTTTTGTGATATTTTGGTGAAGAATTTAGCTGCTTTTGCCCTTGTCCTAAGAGTCTGCCTAAGGCTTAGTAGCCAAGCTTATAAAGGTCTTGTCAATAGGAATTAAAAAAATAACCTTGGTCCGGGCATGGTAGTACACGCGTTTAATTCCAGAAGACAGAGGCAAGCAGATCTCTGAGTTCCAGGCCAGCCTGATCTACAGAGCAAATTCCAGGTAAAGAAACATTTAGCTCAAGGTACAGTGGCACACACTTTTTCCCAACATCCAGGAGACAGAGGCATGCAGATCTATGAGGTCAAAGCCAGCCTGTTCTATAGAGTACATTCTGTGACAGCCAAGCTTAGGTAGTGAGGGAAGCCATCGAAAACAAAGAGCTGGCAAAGATGTAATTGAATCAAAGATCCATGTTCCAGCCCGAGCAAGCAGCAAAACTTGGCAGCTTCAACCGTCTGGTTCTGCCATAAGAGTCAAGGACAGAAGAAAGGTGCTATGAAATGTCCCTGTGTGAATAAGAAAAGTTGAGGCTAGGCATGTAGCAGGACTGTTCCTGCATAGATACTCAAAGAGATCATTGTGTGAAGCTATGAAGATGAAAGCCTGGATTGCCTTGTAGAGCCCAAGATGTTAGAGATACCAGATTTGTAAGACTTCTGCCAGTGAAAGCCCATGAGACTGAACATGTTGCAGTCAGTAAAGTTGAAAGAAGTTGGAGATTTGAAGAGTGTTTGACATCAGACATGGAGATAGAGAGTTTGGAGTTTGCCCAGCTAGATTTTGGTCTTGCTTTGGTTCAATATTTCTTCACTATGCTCCTTTCCCTATATGTTGGAATGGTAATGGATATCCTGTGCCATGATGTGCTGAGAGTATATGATCTATTTTTTTATTTTGATTTCCATATTAAATCTTCATTTCTGAAAACATACGTACAAGTAACGTAAAGTTTACAATACATATATATATATATATATGTATGTATATATATATAATGTATATTGTACATATAATATATACACACAGAATATGCACTAAAAATTAAAATGTAACCCGCAAATTTGGAAGAGAGCAAGGTGGGTTTGTAAGGAGAAAGGGAAGGGAGAAATATTTTGATTGTATTATAGTTTCAAAAGGAACAAAATGAATAGATATTCAGAACTATCCCAGAGCTAAATGCAAGTTATAACAGTTATTGGAAAAAACAACAAATGACAACATTTTAGTGCACAGAAAAACTATTTAAGCAGTTTGTATTAGTTTACCTTTAATACTCTAACAGAACAGCTGAAGTAGTAGTATCAACAAATGTTTGACTATCTTTTGATATGAAAGCTGTAAAGAATGATATCTATGTATGTGTGGCTGGAGGTCCAGAGGCTTCACGATGGCAAACATCACAGCCACAGAAATATGCAAGAGGAAGATTACAAATTGCCCAGGCAGACAGTCCCAATGTTACTGAAATGAGGTTTCCCTTTCTGTAACTAATCTTCCTTGAGAGCTACAAATGTCCCCCTAAAGAACCACCTTGATTCCCACTGCCGAGTATCTCCTCCCATATAAAGGTGCTTCACTAGAGATAGCAGCAATGTCATGAAAGAAATCGAGTTTCAGAAACATCAGTGATGGAGAAAATAGTTCTATAGTGAAAAAACACTACTCTTCTATTCAGAAGAGTTTATGAATAAAAGGGAGAGACACAACAGGTTACTAACGGTCAATGTTTGGTATATAAATACGTTTCAAAACTTGTATACAAAATGTGTAAAATGTCCATTAAGGTACAACAGATGATGTATAAAAAATTATTAAGTGCCAAAGTATCACAATGAATAAAATGAATAAATGATTATTATTCAAAAAGCCAGTTGATATTATTGGTGTCCAAGGAAAGAATATGTAAAGACCCTCAAAATTATACAACTGCAGCCCAAACAATGGATAAAATTAGACACTGGTAGCTTTAAACTCAGAATACATGAGAGTAAAAATTTATTAACATTTGGAAAAAGTATCATATGCCTGGTCTGGCATGATTGCATTAGGGGAGGTGTGACACAGGCCAGGCCATTGATCCCTACCATCCCCATGTGTGCTGATGGTTGCTGTTGCTCTGAAGCTGATCTGCTGTCTTTACTACCTCACTATCAATATTTATTTCTGGGGAAAAATTTTCCCCCGTTTGCTCAGAACTAATCATGCTATAATAAATGGTTTTCAGGAATGAGGAATAGAGATACTCATGAGGCTGTGAAGGATGATGATAGACCTTCCACTTGGCCATGGGAAAAGATCTAGACTACATAATCACAGAGCTTCTCAAAGCCCACATGGTCCTCTGTAGAAATAGTGCATTGCCAGACTTGACCTTGAATTTGGGATCATGAGGAAGCACATGTACCCTCTAGATCAATGACTGCTGTATTAATTAGCCAGTGCGAACCTGGGGACATCAAGGATAGAGAGCTAAAGCGGTCTCAAGAAGAAAAGGCATGGATAGAAAAAATAGGAATCTGTATTTGATTTTGGAATAAGTAGTATTAGAAGGAGAGTACATGGGGCAATAAAATGGCTAGGGTGAGCAAATAAGATTAGAGAATTAAAAGTTGACGTGGAGGCATATAAAATGTTAGTACTGTGTTCTTCTAGTCATTTGAAGAATTAGAGATGAGAATGTCTAGAAATATATTAGAAAGAGCTCACCACTTTATTTACATAAATTTTAAAACTTTGTAAGAAATTATTTTAACCATAGTAGATCTATCAATTTTCTGTTCTAACATGAAAGTAGTTACTAAAGACTGCTGTCTGCTGTTCCAGGAACCTGGAAGAGCTGTGATGAACAGGCTGTGTAAAACCTATTAGAAAATGTGTTTTTGTTTTGTGTTTAATTTCTAATCTAATGAAACAGGAGTTAGGACTGTTGAACCGAGGTTCATAGAACTTATCTAAAATTAAGGGTTTTTGAAGATTATTAACAATGATCAAAGCCTTAATGTTGTAATTTAAAAAATAAAAGACTGAGTTCAGGCTCTCTGGTTTGGAGAAGCATAAAGAATGAAAAAGGAGAAAGCAAAAGAATGAGAAAGAAAGGAAAATAAGGAAGAATGATGATAATCTTCAGGGAACAGAGATTACCTGAACTGACATCTTGCATCTACTACTGACCTCGAGTCATTATTGAATCAGGGCCATTCCCATTTCTGCTTTTCTCAAGACCCTCCTCACACTGAGGTTGGACCTCAGCATTCATATTTTCTTAAATATTTAAGAGTTCACTTAAACAGTGACCCAGGGGTTATACTCATAAGTATTTACAGCAATGCACTGGGATCATGCACAAAATAAAATAGTTTTACAGCAGCTTTAATCTGAGTGAACAAATATCAGGCAAAATACTATTACCTTTTAACAAAATAAAGTCTTTTATGTAACATGACATGACCCAATCATCAAAAGGGAAGTGTGTGTGTGTGTGTGTGTGTGTGTGTGTATGTGTGTGTGCACGTGTGCTTTTGAAAATTTAACTAATAATGTTTGGCTTGATGAGAGTTGTCTGGCCAATGAGTTCTGCATTTTTGCAATTATATTTGAGCAGTGAATGATGAACACTGATTGTTTAACATAATATTTTTATTGACTATTTGGAAATTTCACATCATGCATCCTAATCCCACTGACATCCGAGTCCTCAAACATTCATTCCCTCCCACAATTGTGACCTCCTCATATCAAAACAGAAAAAAAGGAAAACAACAAAAAACCCAACAAACAAAAGAAGGGGAAGACTGGAAAACTTTGATGCTGAGATGGACATTTGCTGAAGGACAGATGATCAGTCTTGCAGTTATGAAAGATCATTGTCTAGTGCCATGCAGGATGAATGACAAACTGCTCCTTTAGAACCCATGGAATGTGGCCTTCTAGTCAGCTTTCCATGATGGGTGTGCCATGGAGATGAGGTGGTTCTACCTCATATCCTGAGGACTCCATGCTGTTTTGGAGTTCTACTCTGCTTGTTCTGCTCACATTTCTCTTAATCTAAGAATTGTATGGAAACTCTAAAGGCTTCCAGTCCCTCACTGGGCAGTATCTTTGGCCCTCACAATGATAGTGATTGATATCTTTCAGGCATTACTGCTGGTACAAATTAATGATTTAATCACCACCTAGGAAAGAACTTCAGAGATGAGGGTTCTCAGAATTGACGACCACCCTTAAAAAACATTTTGAAAAATAAAATTGTTTGTGAAGCTAGCTTAACATGTCTCTGCTACTGGCTCATATGAGGAAACCTTAGTAAACAATTTGAAGTTCAGAAAGGCACACTCTCATTAGTTAAGCTGGAGGGATCTTTTATGGTCAGGGAATAAGAACAATGGCAGGACTGGCTGAAGAGACTCTCACCGAGGCTGGACTGGTGATGCTTGATTTCTTATACCCATTTTTGCCCTCAGCTTCCTGATATGAGTTAATAAAAGTTGCTGATGAGTAGATGTGCATTCTGAAAAACTTGATATTGCTTATTTGAATATGAAAGTTTAGCTTTGTGATTCTTTTAAGATTCTTATAAAAATACCTTTAAAGATAAATAATAAAATAATCAATCCTTTCTTTGTAACCACAAATTGCTGCCTATAACTAAGAGAAACTGGATGAGAAAACTACCTAGCTTGCTTACACTTTGTTAATCTATCATATGTTGCTTAGTTATCAGTGTACATGGGTTCTTGGGAATAATTTATTTTCTTTACCTGTACTACATGTTTTTTCATTATTTCAAAGGTATTGTAGCACACACTGCTTTTTCATAGTCATTCCCTAGAAGAAAACTAGAAGATAATCACATTGTAATTTTATACTGTTTGAAAGATTTTGCTGGAATATACAAGCTATGGAAGAAAAAATAAAGTTGTTCCACCCACCAACTGTGTCTATATATGTATATATGTATATATGCATATATATACATATATATGTGTGTGTGTGTGTGTGTGTGTATGTATATATATTTATGTATGCGTGTATATATGTATAGATGTGCTTGTGTGAAATGCTTAGAGGCTTCCTTGTTGGAGCTTTGCTCCATTCATTCAATGTGTGAATGTGGATTTGCCTGCCTGTCTGTCTGTCTGTCTGTCTGTCTCTATGTATGTATGTATGTGTGTATGTATGTATGTTTGTATGTATGTATTTTTATGTATAAAGTTATTGGAGTCTACCTTTTGCATCAAGTACTGTGTGCATGTGTGTGTGTGTGTGTGTGTGTGTGTGTGTGTGTGAATTTTCTCTCTTTCATTTTCTTCCTTGCTGGGCCCTAAGAATCCAGAGTTTTTTATTGGCCACAGGGAATACCAGCCCCAATGGATCAAACTTTGTTCTCTCAGAGAAAATCCTGCTGAGTAATTTCTCCAAACGCTGGTGGCCATAGGCAGCAGCTCCCATTGGTAGTGTTCCTTCTCTTTCTATTTTGTGAAATAGTTTGAAGAGTATTGGTATTAGGTCTCCTTTGAAGGTCTTATAGAAATTTGCAGTAAACCCATTTGGTCCTGGGCTTATTTTGGTTGGGAGACTTTTAGTGACTGCTTCTATTTCTTTAGGGGTTATGGGATGGTTTGGATGGTTTATCTGATCCTGATTTAACTTTGATATTTGGTATCTGTCTAAAAAATTGTCCATTTCATCCAGATTTTCCAGTTTTGTTGAATGAAGGATTTTGTCGTAGGATATGATGATTTTTTGAATTTCCCCAGTTTCTGTTGTTATGCTTCTCTTTTCATTTCTGATTTTGTTAATTTGAATACTGTCTCTGCGCTCTCTGGTTAGTCTGGCTGAGGGTTTATCTCTTTTGTTGATTTTCTCAAAGAATCAGATCCTGGTTCTTTTTAATTCTACTCGGTTAATTTTAGCCCTGAGTTTGATTATTTCCTACTGTCTACTCCTTTTGGGTGTATTTGCTTCTTCTTCTTCTAGAGCTTTCAGGTGTGCTGTCAAGCTGCTAGTGTATGGTCTCCCCAGTTTCTTTGTGAATGCACTTATCTCTATGAGTTTTCCCCTTAGTACTGCTTTCATTGTGTCCCATAAGTTTGGGTACATTGTGCTTTCATTTTCATTAAATCCTAAAAGTTATTTAATTTCTTTATTTCTTCTTTGACTAATTATCTTTGAGTAGGGCATTGTTCAGCTTCCATGTGTATGTGGGCTTTCTGTTTTTTGCTGCTGTTGAAGACTAGTCTTAGTCCATAGTGATCTATTGGATGCATGGCATTATTTAAATATTCTTGTATCTGTCGAGGCCTGTTTTGTTACTGATTATATGGTCAATTTTGGAGAAGGTACCATGAGGTGCTGAGAAGAAGATACATTCTTTTGTTTTAGGATGAAATGTTCTATAGATATCTGTTAAATACATTTGGTCTATAACTTCTATTAGTTTTGATATGTCTCTGTTTAGTTTGTGTTTTCATGATCTGTCCATTGGGGTGTTGAAGTCTCCCCCTATTATTGTGTGAGGTCCAATGTGTGCTTTGAGCTTTAGTAAAGTTTCTTTTATAAAGTGGATGCCCTTGCATTTGGAGCATAGATGTTCAGAATTGAGAGTTATTCATAGATTTTTCCTTTGTTGAGTATGAAGTGTCCCAACTTATCCTTTTTGATAAATTTTGGGTGAAATTTGATTTTATTCGATATTAGAATGGCTACTCCAGCTTGTTTATTGCGATCATTTGCTTGTAAAATTGTTTTCTAGCCTTTTGCTCTGAGGTAGTATCTGTTTTAACACTGAGGTGCATTTCCAGTACACAGCAAAATGCTGGGTTCTGTTTACATATCTACTCAGTTACTCTATGTCTTTTTATTGGGGAATTGAGTCCATTGATATTAAGAGATATTAAGAAGTAGTGATTCCTGTTGTTCATGATGTTATTTTTATGTTTGTGTGGCTATCTTCTTTTGGATTTCTTAAAGAAGATTACTTTCTTGCTTTTTCTTGGGTGTAGTTTCCCTCCTTGTGTTTGTGTTTTCCATCTATTATCATTTGTAGGGCTATATTTGTAGAAAGATATTATGTAAATTTGTTTTTGTCATGGAATATCTTAGTTTCTCCATCTATGGTAATTGAGATTATTTCTGGGAATAGTAGCCTGAGCTGGCATTTGTGCTCTCTTTTGGTCTGTATAACATCTGCCCAGGATCTTCTAGCTTTCAAAATCTCTGGTGAGAAGTCTTGTGTAATTCTGGTAGGTCTGCCTTTAAATATTATTTGACATTTTTTCCCTTACTACTTTTAATATTCTTTTTTGTTTTGTCCATTTGATGTTTTGACTGTTATGTGATGGGAGAATTTTTTTTTCTGGTCCAATCTATCTGAAGTTCTGTAGGCTTCTTGCATGTTTATGGGCATCTCTTTCTTTAGTTTAGGAAAGTTTTCTTCTATAATTTTGTTGAATATATTTACTGGTCCTTTAAGTTGGGAATCTTCACTCTTTTCTATACCTATTATCCTTAGGTTCGGTCTTATTGTATCCTAAATTTCCGGGATGTTTTGGGTTAGGAACTTTTTGCATTTCACAATATCTTTGACAGCTGTGTCAATGTTTTCTATGGTATCTTCTGCACCTGAGATTTGCTCTTCTATCTCTTGTATTCTGTTGGTGACGCTTACATCCATCATTCCTGATCTCTTTCCTAGGATTTCTATCTCCAGGGTTGTCTCCCTTTCTGATTTCTTTATTGTTTCTATTTCCATTTTATGATCCTGGATGGTTTTGTTCAATTCCTTCACCTGTTATTATCTTTTTTTTTTTAGTGTATGTTTTCCTATAATTCTTTAAGGAATTTTTGGGTTTCCTATTTAAGTGCTTCTAGCTGTTTACCTTTATTCTTCTGTATTTCTTTAAGGGAGTTAATTATGTACTTCTTAAAGTCCTCTATGATCATCATGAGATATGATTTTAAATCTGTCCTTTTCATGTGTTGGCATATGAGGGAGAACTGGGTTCTGATGATGCCAATTAGCCTTGGTTTCTGTTGCTTATATTCTTAACTTTGTCCCTAGCCATCTGGTTATCTCTGGTGCTAACTGGTCTTGCTGTCTCTGACTATGGCTTGTTTCTCCTAGAAGCTTACACGTCAGTACTCCTGGGAAACCAGTTCTCTCTGGAAGGAATTTGGATATGGAGAGCTTTGGCCCAGTTTCAGCTATGGGGTGCAAATGGAAACTGGAAGGATCCTGTCCCTGGCTGTTCCTTGGTTCCTGTGTCCTGATGGCTTTGGATGGGTCCCTCTTGGGCCAGGAATTTGAGCAGAAGTGGTGGTCTTACTTGTGTTCACATGTTTGTCAGCACTTTTAGGAGACCAGCTCTCTCCTGACAGTATTTGGGTATGGAGCATTGTGGCACAGGATCAGCTGCCAGAGCGGATGGAAACCGGAAGGATCCTGAGTATATACCTTTAATATCAAACAATGATATCTAATTGAGGGGCAGAAAAAGTGATGAATCAGAGAAAGATTTAATAGAATAAGTTAGAGGTAGGATACACCTAACTCTTACAAGAACAAATAGAAAAGATAGGTGTCATAAGAGCAATGCCATGTGAGAAATGGAGTTGATCTCAGTTGAATTCAGTGCAGTTCAGTTGAATGCACTTGAGGGCAGTCCATGCAGTCAATGCAGTTAGTGCAGTCAGGATAGTTCAGTTTATGAGGTTCAAAGGCTGTTTTTCTAGGCAGAGCAGTTCAGTCAGAAGCTGAGAGAAGCCAATTTGAATCACTCAGCTTGGAGAGGAATTTGAGGAAGAACATCTGAGTTGAACCAGTCAGCCAGAGTTCCAAAAAAGCTAGACAAAGTGAGTTTATTCAGCAGTAAGTCTTGTAGACTCAGACATTCCAGGCCTAGATAAACAGACAGAGGCTAGAAGTTGAAGCTTTAAAGTTCTGGGCTTTCAGAAGATTAAACTGCCCAGAGTATAGAAGTTTCTAGTCCTAGGCTTAAGGTTAGTAATATAGAAATGCTCTGGGTTTAGCCAGTGTCATATATTCTTAAAACTTGGGTATGTTTCTCTTCTTATCTCTCCATCTGAGGAAAAAAAGAAATTTTATCAAGTAAATTTTGAGAACAGAAATTCTATCACTGCTTAATTATGTTTGCTTTGTTAATATGCTACTATTTGGACATAAACAAACTTTTGGAGAGTTGTGGAACATTAGAGTTTTCATTGAGGTAATGTTGAAATGAAGGTATAGATTTGTTAATACCTATTAATTATTATGTATTAAAATGTAACCTGCAAATCTGTGAACATTTTTAGAATAAAACTTACCTCAATGATGTTGGCATTAGATAGTTTAAAGGAGAAGGCAAGATTGTTCAGCAGGTAAGATCATTTGCTACTTTACTTGTGAATGTAAATTCTACCCACCGTCCCACAGAGGAGAGAAAGAGATCACCTAAAATGGATTGTCCTCTGACTCCCACACGTATATCCTAGCACAGACACTTAATCCCTACACAAAATATAAAGAAATATAAACAAATAAATGAATAAATATGGGTATAAGTTCCCATTTTATATGAAAAAATCCTTTTTGCATTATCGACATTGAAAGGACTGAACTATGATTTTTCTACCACATCACGATGATCTAACAATTTTCTACAAAATCTACTTTATAAGTTATTATATTTGACAGAATTTTGAAAAGGCAAAAAGTATGAACAGAGAAGGCTTGTTGATAGATCACTGACACTGAAGAAAGCAGAAGATGAATTCTTAAGTCATTAGAATGCAATCTTCCTTTGCTGAATTAATTGTAATGTTAAAAGTGGTCATGTTTCCTGTGTATTAAAACAGTGCTTGGGGAGCATTTTATTTCAGAACAATTCATGCTTGACCAAACATAAGTGAACTCTACAGGAAAAGATCATGTTTAGTTGATAACTGTGACCTGAGACAAATGAATTTCATAAAACACTTTCAATCAGGATGAAGAGAACCTACTGCTTTTTCTTCCTCCTTTTCAGTCTTTCAATGAATAACTAACTCCATCAGGAGCTCTTTGTTCTCATTTTAGACAAAATTTATAAAAACATAATTCATTTTTAAATTAAAAATAAGATACTACTTTAATATATAATATTGATCCTTCACTGGGAGTTACTCATTATCAGTTTTTGGTAGTTAGGATGCTGACTTATTTTTCTCCTGACATTACAAGGCTTATAGGTGCCTGCACTATAAGTCAGTATCTTGAAAGTAAGTTCTGACTTGAGGCCTTGGCTTCAGCACAGATGCCCTTTGTGCAGCTAATGAACCATATCATATATACATGTATTGCTAGAGAATGAAAACTGACTGACGTCACATGTTTGCAATGTTGCCATAGATTTGGGTCAAGAGTATTGTGACCTCAGCCATCTGGGTACAACTTATAAATATTTATACATATCATTTTTAAATGCAAGCTTTGCCTTTGTGATGCTAGTAGACATACTCCCAGCAGTAAAGGCATCCTAAAAGTGTGTGTTTTGTTTCCCTTAAGCATTGTCAGAAAATTTGCATTTAAGTTGTTTGTATTCTGTCTTGATCTAGATAAGCTAAGAGCTACAGATTTTGATTGATTAAAAATGAAATAGCTTTAATGTTATTTGGGTCTGTGTGTGTGTGTGTATGTGTGTGTGTGTGTGTTTTGGAAAGAGAGAATGAGAGAGAGAGAGAGAGAGAGAGAGAGATTGATTTTAATATGTCATAGTCAACCTGAGAATGACTTGCTATTTTTATATGAACAATTTGTGATTAACTTCATTATACAACAGACTGACAATTAGTGCAGATCTATAACAAAATGAATAATCATTATATCCATGTTTTAAATTTATGGTATAAGCAAGTGTTGTGCTCTCTTAATTCTTGCTATGAGGGGAATTTACTTTTATGGCTACCACCCACTTTTAAGTTTCACTGAATCCAAACAAAGTGACACTTGAGAAGGAGTGTTTATCCTGCATGATTTTTAGTATCTGCTCAAAAGCCTTGTATCCCATCAATTCTCAACAAAACTGTCACTTTGCAAAATTAGACTATTAATTTTCACAAGGCATGACTTTCAAGTCTTGTGGCACTTTCTCCATATAATCATTGAGAGAAAGTTCATAAATACTTAATGATAAAGAGGAATTTGCATCATGTAAATACTTCCAACCTCCTGTTCTGTATGCAGTAGCTGCAATACCATCTGGCAAAGGTTTCAGTTGACTGAAGCTGAAGCAATAAATTAATACAGTAAAAGATGCTACCAACACTTTTGAACCAATTAAAATGCTTGAAGCAGTCTCAATGCATGTTAAAATGCTATGTCTGACAACAGCTTTCCAAGAAAGCAATATAATGAGCCCACCATGGGTGAAGGGGAGTTTGCAGAAGTCAAGGGTGCTCTTCCTAGTAGGCACTTATAACAAAGACTCACACAATTAAAAATAAACTACAGCTAATGTCCATAGCTCTCATTGTAACAGCTCCACCTCCTTATGTAAAGGGAAATTTTTACTGTTTGCTCTTTTTGAATTCATAAACATATCCTTTTCAAAGAATTGAATTTGGAATTGCCTGTCCTTTTTGAGAAACCTTAAAAGAATATATCAACTCTGTTAATTTCTAAAATTTATAGAAATTGTTAGTGAACTAAGACATATAGTGGTCACAAAAATACTTTTAAAAGACTAGTTTTAACTCTAGTTTATCTATTGTTATTTCATTTCCATTATCAGTAACTTTTACTTATAAGCAGGAGGGAAGCAAAGTTAACACAATCTTTTAATATATAGATGATTCCAACCTGATTCACAAAATAAAATAAAATCAATTATTTGGGTTATAATTCATTTTCTAAATACAGATTTAGCACATTAGTACGCATTTATAATAAATTAGGCAATTAGAAACAATATATTTCTCATCCTAAAAGTATAAAATATTTTATTAGATAAAATGGTATGATATATGCATTTCATAATGCTTTTTAAAACAACAATATCAGTGTCTGATATTAATGAGAAAAGATATCAATAATTTTAAAGTAACTTGTAAAATATAATTGTGTATATTAATATTTTTAAATTAAAATATAATTTTATTATTTTCCCATTGTCTTTTCTCCTTCTAACCTCAGTCATAATTAACTTTATTCCCTGTCAAGTGTATGATTCTTTTGAGGACATATCACTTGGAATTTGGTCACAATTTATGGAGTTCATTCACTGGCAAGACTAATTTTCCGTCTGTTGTAAGGCATAGTCTATAGTCTAAGAGTGAGGACATGTAAGACTTCTTACTTCAATGTTAACATGTATATTGGTGTTTTCACTGTTTAGGTCTAGTTGAGGTAGCCATATGAAGTGAGTTTTTCTTGTAATTTGTAGGACACACAGTCTGACAGACTTTCTGGTCCTCTGACTTTTACACTTTTTGTAACTTCTCCTCTGCTCTATTTCAAAGCCTTAGAAAAGAGGTTGTGGTACAGAATGGTAAGCAAAAAAAAAAAAAAAAAAAAGAAAGAAAAAAAAAGAAATAGAAATAAAACTTGTCAAATTAATTTTCCCCATTTAGGTCTTAATTAATTTAATTAAGGTTTCAAGTCTATTCGTTTGTTTGTTTGTTTGTTTGTTTGTAGAGTAGGGCACCACTATTGAGCATACAGATTATGGCTAAAGCTGCCATAAGTCCTTGGGAAGAACCCCCATTACTATTCTGCCTAATGGGCATTCTGTTAAGCAAACCATTGATGACTTATCATCATACTCATATAATAAAATAACTCTCCTGTTTCAACAGAGAAGATTCAGTTTGCAGTAAATTGTGATCAGCATGGACATCCACAATTGTCCAAGGTGCAGAAAATAAGATACTATAGAATAGTCAGATGGAAAAGAACATATATACTATATCATTCCTCCTACTCCAAAGACTCAGGAATTGAGAGATTTGGAGTACAATGACTAGATGAACCAGAGATTGATTCTTGGGCAGATATGCACATATAAAATTAAAGCTGTTGTGATAGCATGTACTTGCATAAGCTCAAGTCAGACCAAATGCCACCAGAAGGAGGAAACTGGGCATGAAATGCCAACCTTATCTGAGGAAGTTTGGGCAAACATTAGCTGCTGAGAAAGAAAGGGTCAGTTTTCTATAAGAATATATCTGCCCATCAGTTAATCTTGCTTTAGTGGAAAGCCACACAATCAAGAAAGTTTACAGTACAAATTGATGCTCATCAAGACTAAAGCAAACCAAACAAATCAATAAAAAATTAATCGCAAATTTGGTGAGAAGAAAATGCATAGTGAAATGGATGTAGTTGTGGGGGGGGAACTATGAGCAAAATATATACAAAGTTCTCATAACTGTTTTAGCTACACATTTAAGAATATACACAAATACATATACATATGTAACATCAGTTACAGAAAAGAAGTCAATAATTTGAAAGAGCAGAGTGGGTGTATGGAGGAAGGAAAGAGAAGGAAAATGATGTAATTATATTACAATATCAAAAAACTAAGAAGTTATTTTAAATATATTCTACTAGGAAAAGGTCTATCAATGCTATCATCAAGATTGAGTTCTTAAGTGTAATTCTCTGAAATGCCTGTGAAAACCATGAGATGTACACAGATAATAATATTTTTCTACGGATGTTCTTCATTATTAATTTGGAACTCAGAAATGCTCTAAAGGCAGATTTTTAGTAGTAAATCTTAAACTATAGCAAGATTATGATGCATATTTTAGGCTCATTAAATAGAAACTGAATAGATTATTATGATGGGCATTTCAAAATATATTTCACCTGTATGAAAATTATTGTAATAGTCCTTACCAAATTTACATAGCATCAGTCAATTTAAAATAAACATTTATGGAATTCAAAATATATGATTAAACATGTGTTTCATGGAGGGTAAAGGATTTTTTTTATTGTTTTTAATAGTAGTTTATGCACTCAAACATTTTGCACATTAGATTCAGAGCTATACTAATATGTACTTTCAACTGAAATATGTTACACAATTCTGTGTTTCATATGTTGCATTTTAAAATTATGCCAAAGTAAGAATAAAGATACTAGTATTTCCTTTACCAATTTAACCTTCCAGATATTAGTGATGATCAAGTTCACATCATCACAAATTCATCATCATGCAATTGCTATTCTTTTGAGTCAACGATCTTGATTATAATGATTTTCCTTCAATATAATTTTTATACTTTTGTGTCAGCCACATCATATGCATATATATATATATATATATATATATATATATATATATTCAAATGGAAATGATAAAATTAAGGGGAAACGGTCTGAAATGTGTCTCATACTATAAAAGTATTAATGTTAGATACAGAGAGCTAGACTCTAAAAACTGTGTTCCTTCAATTTGGCTTCTTTGCATTGGTAATTGTGAATCACATGGTAAACTCCCATTGTTATTGTAGGAGGAAAACTCGTAAGCTTATAGCTTGGCAGGAACTATTAGTCTAATTATGTCTTATGGCATCTCTCTCTTTTTACTATTGTTATGATTATGCATCATAGTTGTCAAATCACCAATGAAATAAATGACATTATCTCCTGGTAATTGCTATTCAATTATAGATAACTTAGAAAATATAACTATATCTCAAACCACTTTCCCATCCAAACTACTTGTTCCATTCCAGATATACAGCTGTTCGTCAGGATGGCAGGGTCATATTCTGAGATATAATTCTGTGATGATCACCACAGGGTGTTTACACAAATCCAGGCAGTACATCCTATTGCACCCCATGCTGTGTTATAACTTCACCCACCTCTATTCCCTACAAGGTTCTTAATGACTGTGACATGGTTGCCTAACATCTGGTCATACATGCAAAGTCATTAAAAATATACAAACATTAATAGTGATAGAGATATAACCAAATTACAATGAATGAGCTAGACTATCTTTGATCTGTATTCCATGGGAATATTAGTCCCATATTTAATGTTTGCAATCTGAATTTTAAAGATTCTTTTATGCCACAAAGCTTGCTACTCTGATTCATCTTATTGAGGAATTTCAAGATCAATAACTCATTTGAAGGAATTCAAAGATGTCTTTGACATAATATAGTGGCATTTTAAAATTATCAAGGGAATATAATTTATTAAGTAAGGTTTCATGAATAAATGGAATGTAGGTTCAACTTCAAGGAACTTCTTGAGATTTTTATCACATTCTTTTGATGTGTCACCAGTCTTTGATAGTGTCTTTAGGTATTAAGAACAAAACACTTCTACATCTGAAATGCCAAGCATAACAAAAATAGAACCATCCTCAAATAATTAGCATTGAAATATCATAGCAATCTTTCCATAGCTTGATGATAGCTGGGTGAACACAGACAAACACATGGAATTAGTCTTATGAATCTCTTAGATTTTATCAATTACAACATTTTTGACCATGTTAGAATTAAACCGGTTTAAACACAATAAGAATTGTTTAGGAAAGACAAGGTGGCTGTGCTGAAAAAAGAATTCGAGAAAAAACAGAAGAATTTGATCAGGGTGTGTATTAAGTGAGCACCAATCACAGTGAGGTATGGTAGGTAGCCACTAACTAACATAAAATGACAAAAAGCAGCTGCTGTATCTAAGCTAGCTGTGCTCCATTATAAAGGTGGGGGATTCTGCAGTCTCTCCTGCAAACTGGTAACCTGAGGGTAGTTCTTACCACCCCAAGCTCCTGTCTGTTTACACTTGACAATGCTTTATATATGTCTCTCCTTTACTGACATCTCATTCTCCCTACACAGAACAGAGGCAGCCATCTTACTTGATTGTGTAACAGTTCCTATGAAAATAAATTCCTGTATTGAATTACATGTAAAAGATAAAGGACACAGATAAGTATAAAATACAAACATAAATATATAGACAATTTTTGTTGATCCAATGTGGAGTGGTATCATATTATGATCATAAATTGATTAACAAATGAAAAATAAACAATTAAATGTTTGATAATTATTGAAACAATTTTGTAGTTTTTTCTTTTCTTCCTCTCTCTCTCTATCCCCCTTCTCTCCATCTTTTTTCCCACCCATCCTCTATTTCTTTAACATAGGGTCTCATTAAACCAGGTGGCTTTGTTCTGGATCTGTAGACCAGGCTGGATTAAAACTCATAGAGACATTTTGACTTTACTTTTACTTCCTGAGTGATGAGAATAAATGAAAATGCTACTACGCCTGATATTTAAAACAAACCAAGGCAGATTCATTTGAAAGAGGATATATAAATATGGGACAGGAGATTTCGATCCCAGGTGCAAGGCTTACCTAGGATAAAATACAAATATCTAATACCTAACACTGAATTAAAAATAGATCTTACAACATAAAATATTTGCAACATAACAATTCTTTGAATATAAAGTTTATATAATATGAGTTAGAAAAAAATGCTGTTTGGAAGCACAAGTAATGAAGTGGTCATGGTTGTCAGCTTGAGGGTATAATTAAGAACTAGCCCTAAAAAAATGAAACCAACAAAATGTTAATAAAGCCATATTAAGAAGGAAAAACAGGGTATTCTTGGAGACAAAGAAATCAGAATGGTAGCCTCTCAAAAGCCAAAACAATTTAGATATCCATAAAAAATGTCATGAGCAGGAGAATATCTCCTTATGGAGACATAACTGCATGATGTCTGCATGTCACTGTTCCCTGGAGTTTTCTTTTTGATGCTATGACACAAGGTGCACATCCTTAATATACCAAACCATGTACAATAATGAGCAGCAACAGAGACTGGTCACATTTCATATTTCACCCATTTCTCTTTTTAGGTTAGAGCTAATATTTCTGTGTCATTGTGTAGTTTTGTGTGATCATACTTCTGGGAATTAAAATGAAAATGTCAATGACCCACACTCTCTCTGAAATATCTATATGGTATCTACTTGCCTTGTATTACATTTTTCTCCTTTTCTTTATGCTTGGATGTGAACTCCACATTGTGAGAGCTGAGTCACATTTCTACCAGAACACAGGTGTCTCTGAGGTGGAATACTAACAGAATGAAAACAGTAAAAATTCCTCTTGAGTAGACATAAAGAACCTTCTACCTTGACTATCAACTACCATAAATTGCCTTGTAGGAGGCAGCAAGTCTGTCCCCTCTGGCCCACTTCATTGCAGGATATTTTTGGAGCTGTACAATAGCTTTGCAAATAGTGAGCCATATAAAAGTTAGTTGAATATGACCCTGAGTACTTTGTGAACAGAAGCTTTCTTAGAAGCTTAAAATTAAGAAATGCATGCCTACATATTATGTGGCATCTAGTAAAATTTGGTGCTCTGTATTTTTGTCTTCAAGTACTGCAAATGAAAAATAACTCAAAGACCCAAATCAAAGACCAAAATCAAAACCTTATTGGGCACTTAATGTGGCTCATTGACTTATACAATCATATATATATAATTTCAAATTAGAAGATGGAATCTGTTTGACAGCCATGGAAGAAAAGTTAAGGGTTGTAGGGAATTAAATATTATGTGGTTAAATAGAAAGACTCTGAACAAGGTCAATGTTATTCTCAAGTGCATAAACACATACTTTCTTACAAAGCAGGACATTTAGTATTTGAGAAAATAGTGTGTTCCAAGGATATCTAAGCTTCACTATGATGCATTATTGTTTCTTTTAATGTACAGAAGCAATAGAACTATACCTCAGAGGAAGAAAATAATTCTGAATTTAAGAAAAGCATTGCTTTATTAAAAGTAGAAATGCATATCAGATCTTTTTTCTTATAATAGCCCTAATTATATTGTTCCTTTATATAGCAAGTTTGAATTAGTAATGTCCTAATTGGGTTGAGAGCATCACACTTAATTTAACTACAAAATAGAATTTATAAGTTTAGATGAATATAGCTGAATTAATATGGTCAAGTATGTGAGTTAAATTAATAATTGACATCATGTCAGGACTACAAACTTGACCAAAACTAACTCTCCCTCTATCAGCTTCCAGTAGTGCTAATTACTCTTCAAATGATGTGATCCATAGTTACCTCCTTTGCTATATGTTCTGGAATTCCACTGGCTTGATCTTGTACAAATCTTGGGCATGAAGTCATGGTCACTGTGATTTCATGTGTTCAAAGCCCCCCTCCCCATTGATTTAAAAACAACAATAACAACAAAGACAAAAAATAAAAGTTAAAAGGAGACCATGCAGTTGGAAAGTGGAGTAAGCAATAGGAAAAGTGTTGGAGTATAGTGCGTGGGATGGCTTTGATCAAAGCATTATATTTATGTGTAAAATTTCAATCATTAAAATATAAATGAAAGCCCTCTTTAATATTTCACACTATATGAAAGAGAAGAATCTTAACACCGTATAGAAGTTATCTGAAGTAGTTATATCATCATTGATTATCATTACCCTTGGGGTAATTTGAATAGAAACATATATTAGAGCTTAGCTTTCTGAACAAACTTTGCTAAGTGATATCATAATATGAATAGCAGAGGAAAACAGTCGATAATCTGAAATGGCTTCTCTCCCCCATTATTCGTCTTTCTCCCCACAAACAACACAGCAAAAGAGATACTCTCTTCTTGCCCACACTGTGTGCCAGTCCTGATTTTATTGGAAATAGTTTCCTTCGTTACTGTTTGTTTAACTATATACAAACAGGCAGGACACACAAATGAAAACTGTCGGTCATCATTCTGTGAGTTTGGACCGCATAGCCTTCCTCTGTATTTGCAGTCATGGATGCTTTGTTACAATCTATACCTTTTCTACTGGAGACCCTATATATATTTCCATCTATACTTCTTGTTTTATTCACAAAGTAAATTCTACAAGCAAGAAAATAAATTAGCTTCTTTTTATCAGTTGGGGAAGAATTGAAAAAAGGTTCTAGGAGAAGATTGGAACTGAATATGGTTAAACTATCTCTATATTATATTAATTTCACACACACACACACATATATATGTGTGTGTATATACACACACATATATATGTGTATATATATATATATATATATACACACACATATATATGTGTATATATATATATGTGTATATATATATATATATATATATATATATATATATATATATATATATATGTTTGACTAACAAACCAACCCTGGAATAAGACTGATGACAATAAATAACTAATAGTAAAAAATAGTAACCTTAATGATCTACAGTCATGATAGATATAGGAACCTAAGGTTGCTGCAGGTGACAGAATTCCCAGAAACGGTATCTAAGGGGGCTGCTGTATGATACATACCCTGCCAAAGCTCAAAATATTTTCCAGAAACTTGTAGGGTATAAGTAAAATCCAGTGGGGTGAATAGACATAAATCTCAGTTGGTAGACTGCTTGGCTAACATGCAAAATGCCCTAGATTCAATCTAGAATGTCAGGTATACACCTATAAAATAGGTCTTTTTTGGTATTCAACTTTAATCCAAGCATATGAGAGAGAAAGGGAGGGGGAAGGAGTATCAAAATTCTGTTCAAAGTCACTTCTATGTGTAGAGTAAGTTCAAAACAAGCTTAGGGTACTAGAAGCTGAAGAAAAAGTATCAGGACCACCAAGACCAAGTTCTTAGCAAAAAGGCCAGTTATTTTCTGGAGAGGACAGAGAGCAGGGAACAACAGAAGATAGAGAAGAGTGGAGAAGTGGTAGGAAACCAGAGAAAAGAGGCAGGGGATATCTGCCTCAGGAGACAAAGGACTGGCTTTGGGTTGAGAGCACAGACAGAAAGGCACATAGGAAAATGGAAGTATATAAAGGGATAAAGTGGAAACCCCATGTTATTAGGGGGCATTTAATTTTAATTGGGCATGTTAATTATGTGATCCACATGGGGCTTTTGATTGCTGGATTTCAACACTTTAATAGCTGAACCTTGATAGTCAGCCTCAGGAGGAGAAAGTGGTCAAGTAAGGGACTAGACCTTGTTAGCTAGCTTTGGGAGTACAGTCTAATGGTTTTTAGCAAGGCAGACTGAATGGGGAGAAAGGCAAGGCTTGCCAGAGCCAGGCTCACCACTCTTGAGCTGGCCAGAGTCCCTTCAGACATTGTGCCTGTAAAGTAAAACTAAGTCAATGAGGTGATAGCAGTGCTGAATTTGTCTCTAACACTCAACACTCAACATAAATGATCTTCCATTGAGCTGCAGTTTGCACCCACTGTAGCACAAAAATACAGATGGTACTCACTTCCTAGTATTGCAATTACTATTTTTCAGTTTTATGTTGGAATAAAAATATACATATAACCATTATCTCTTCCTTGTCAGTGCAATATTTAACACATTTTATAAAGTACTCAACACTTTAGCATAAAATAGATCCATGTTCGGTAATTTAACATCCTTTAAGCCTGCTGTAAGTACTTTCTGTGTATTTCAGCTGTGGTGTTTGAGGTAAGAATGTAGAGAAAGCATTTCTATTAATATTTTCAATCTGTAATGGTCATTATGAGAAACAACGCAACATAAAGTTACTTATTATCTAAATCACATTCAAGTGCACTAAAAAGAAAAAAAATCCCCTTTGTAATTGTATACAGATCATGAAAAGGTCATATAAGGTGTTATCATGTTAACTCCGGAATACTACAGCATTGGAAAGGCAGAAGCCTGGTAAAAAGACTGAAAAACAGCAACAAAAATAAAACCTAATAATTAACCTGGGACAGTGCACAGTCCACACATTGTTTGATGCTTATGTGTGAGAATGTAATTGCAGATTCCAAGACCTCATGCAAAGCTTTGCCTAGAGTTCTATGGACCCAGAGCTCCTACAGTAGGAGGTAATGACATAACATTCCCAGGAGCCTATGGGATAGTTTGCCTGGTATAAAAATAGGAAACAGCTTATCCTGCCTGCAAAGCCATGGGATGATGAAGGACAACCACTAGCAGTCCTGACTCCAAGTCAAGTGTTACAACATGAGAGTGTGCACATACATACAAACATCTACATTCATACAAAGCATTCATGTATCATTTAGATATATGATGGTTTTTTCAAGGGAGCGTTTATTCATCTATGTTTACTTTAGGTTAAATTTGTATTGCTGGAAAACTTACAACATATTGTATAATGGTCAAAGGCAAATACAATGCATTGAATGAGGTTTCACACACCTGATACATTTCCTCTAATAAGTGTCTAAGGCTGGAACAAGTGTTTTCTCAACTAAAAAACTAGCATTTTATAGGAAACTCCTTTCATAATATGTCCACTAATTTCTTTCAATCAAATCACACTTGTTGATATTTTGTTGAATACACACAGGCACACAGACACACATACACACACACACAGACACATACATACACACACACACACTCCTAGGAAGCCAAGGAAGAAAGCCTATCCCTTTCTTGGCATGCATTTTATGCAGTGTTTTGCACACACTAATTTACTTTACCTCGGTGTTTCTTTCAGATTAACCATGTGTTTTATCTGGAGACTCACTCAGCAAAGAATCACTCCAATTAAAGTTGCAAAGAGGAGCTCTTCCCATTTGGAGCCAGTGCTTATCCCCTTCAAAGTGGGTCATGCCTAACTCTATCCTGGTAGACCTCAGTAAAGGCTGTATTTTCATTTGGTTTTTATTGACTTGTAGCAAGCTTGTTTTTCTTGTAACAGCAGAGTAGCACACACACACACACACACATACTACACATCCACACACCACACATCCACACACCACACGCACACATACATACACACACACCATACACACACACACACACCACACATCCACACACCACACATCCACACACCACACGCACACATACATACACACACACCATACACACACACACACACCACA